>NC_089845.1:52854101-52856601 GCF_035609145.1 Eleutherodactylus coqui | reverse complement strand
GGCTAACACTATCCGCCAATACTAAACTAGCAAGCCTCGATGTGGAGGCGTTGTATAGTTCTATACCCCATCGGGGCGGATTACAGGCCGTGGAGTTCTTTCTGAGCCAACGCGGAACACATCTGAAAGCGCATAACACCATGCTGCTTCAATTCTTGTCATTTGTCCTCAATCGAAACTACTTCCTGTTTGAAGGGAAGCACTTCCACCAGCTCAGGGGTACGGCTATGGGGAGCCCATGTGCCCCCAGCTATGCCAACTTATACCTGGGCTGGTGGGAGGAAACATCTGTTTTCGGTGAGGCGAATGAGGCTTGGCTAACATCCATAGAAATGTGGGTGCGGTTCATAGACGA
This sequence comes from Eleutherodactylus coqui, assembly GCF_035609145.1. Classification (NCBI taxonomy): domain Eukaryota; kingdom Metazoa; phylum Chordata; class Amphibia; order Anura; family Eleutherodactylidae; genus Eleutherodactylus; species Eleutherodactylus coqui. Next base: position 52,856,246 of record NC_089845.1, on the reverse strand, counting down.
CATATTGATTCTATGGACTGGAGAAATTGAGGACTTCCATAAATTTGTCGCCAACCTAAATAAGAATGACCTTCGCCTATATTTCACGGCTGAAATACATCCTAACACAATTGTATTCCTTGATCTCAGAATCTCTAAATGTGAAGACGGTAACCTTGAAACAACAATTTTCCGCAAACCCACAGCGACGAACACCCTACTTCACTGGGAGAGTCATCACCCAGTCTCACTTAAACGTGGGATCCCCAAGGGACAACAGATTAGGGTACGAAGAAATTGTTCATCTGACAGTGATTTTCTGATAAAATCTAATGAAATGTCCAACCGATTCATCAATAGGGGCTATCCCCGAGAAGTGGTATTAGGAGCTATGGATCATGTGAAGGACATTAATAGGGATAATCTTCTGGCCCAAAAGGACCGACCAAGTGGTGATGGAAAGATTAGAGTTGTGGGTACCTATGACGACTGTTCTAGGGAGGTAAGAGGTATCTTATCTAAATATTGGCACATTCTCCATCGTGATGGGGACATCTCTGAATACTTACCGGAAAAACCCCTCATAACCTATAGGAGGGGACGAAATCTGGGAGACCGGTTAGTCCACAGTCACCTAACCCCTTTGGTATCTCCAACTACATGGCTCAATTCTGAATTACCCAAAGGTTCGTATCCCTGTTCGGGCTGTAAGGCTTGTAAGTTTATGAAGCGTGGGACAACATTCACCAGCTCATCTACAGGCCATGAATACAAAATCAGGGAATTCATCAACTGTCGATCTACAGGTGTCGTGTACAAGGCTACTTGTCCCTGCCCCCTCGACTATGTTGGGAAGACAATTCAACAACTGCGACGACGTGTTTTGGGACACATCGGCAACATAGATCGAGGGGAGCATACAAGTTTGGCCACTCATATCAGAGAATGTCACAATAACAATCCCAATGTGGTGAAATTTCAGGGAATAGAGACCATCAGGGAAAATGGCAGAAGAGGCAATCGTGACCGGAGACTGCTCCAAAAAGAAACTCAATGGATTTACCGCTTGGAGTCATGTAATCCAAAGGGACTAAATGAACAACAATCATATGTGTCGTTTATTTAAAGCTACATGAATAATATATGATTAGTGTTGATCAATAACATGGTCTCACATCTGAGAAAATGTATTGTTCTAGCATGTTATACTTTGTTCCAAAGAATGGTGGGGACATAGAGACCAATTTTTGCATACAAATTTATTGACAATAGAAATTCTATACGATGGTCATAACGCATCAATCCTATATCCGTTCTTTGTGTATCATAGAGCAATCCCATTGCATGCATAGAACACTCCATCGGTATGATGGAAAGACATGGAACAATAACAAACCCTATAATAGGGGAATCAAAGAGATCATGTATAGTTATTGAAAAAGGAAACGTGATAACAAGACATACGATATAAAACAGTCCCTTGCATTTTGTCCACTATATAATTATATAGTAATACATCACCAATTATTGCATATAAATTTATTGATAATAGGAATTCTATGTTATGGTCACAATGCATTAATCCTATATCCGTCCTTTTGTGTGCCAAAGAGCAATTCCAAGGCATGCATGTAACAGTATGGAATTTATAAGGAATAATAACGGATTATAAAGAGATTGTATGCAGTTACTGTAAAAGGAAACATATAAGACATAGGATATAAAACATGCCCATGCATTTCCTTCACTATATAATTATATAGTAAAACATCAAGGGTGCTCAGTAACCCTTCACATTATGCCTCTATTCCTGATGTATCAAGCGTAATTATGCCAAAAAACCTTAATGAGAACATTTGAGCTAAACTATGCTTTAATACTTTTACTTTAAATCATACTGTGCTTGGTTTATTCCTAATCTTAAAGGAGATGTCCCGCGCCGAAACGGGTTTTTTTTTTTTTAAACCCCCCCCCCCCCCCCCCCCCGTTCGGCGCGAGACAACCCCGATGCAGGGGTTAAAAAAACCACCCGCACAGCGCTTACCTGAATCCCGGCGGTCCGGCGTCTTCATACTCACCTGCTGAAGATGGCCGCCGGGATCCTCTGTCTTCATGGACCGCAGGGCTTCTGTGCGGTCCATTGCCGATTCCAGCCTCCTGATTGGC
>NC_089845.1:52666601-52834101 GCF_035609145.1 Eleutherodactylus coqui | reverse complement strand
ATTATTTAATTCTAGCGCAAGAGAATTGGCGGCGAAATTTTACATACATAATCTAAATCTGTCACTTCCCAATGTCATAGAAACTTAAAATTTGGCACGGGCATTGATTATGACATAAATAGGAAAAGCTAATGGGTCCCAACTCGATTATTCAATTCTATGCGCAAAAGAATTAGCGTCCACATTTTACGTACGGAATATAATTTTCTCACTTTCCGGTGTCATAGAAACGTGAAATTTGGCACGAGCATTGATTATGTCATAAATAGGAAAAGTTCATAGGTCCCAACTCGATTATTCAATTCTATGCGCAAAAGAATTAGCGTCCAAATTTTACGTACGGAATGTAATTTTTTCACTTTCCGGTGTCATAGAAACGGGAAATTTGACACGAGCATTGATTATGTCATAAATAGGAAAAGCTAATGGGTCCCAACTTGATTATTCAATTCTAGCGCAAAAGAATTGGCGTCGAAATTTAACGTACATAATCTAAATCTCTCACTTCCCAATGTCATAAAAACTTCAAATTTGGCACGCGCATTAAATATGTCATAAATAGGAAAAGTTAATAGGTCCCAAGTCGATTATTCAATTCTATGCGCAAAAGAATTAGCGTCCAAATTTTACTTACAAAATCTAATTTTTTCACTTTCCGGTGTCATAGAAACGTGAAATTTGGCACGAGCATTGATTATGTCATAAATAGGAAAAGCTAATGGGTCCCAACTCCATTATTCAATTCTATGCACAAAAGAATTAGCGTCCAAATTTTAAGTGCGGAATGTAATTTTCCCACTTTCCGGTGTCATAGAAACGGGAAATTTGGCACGAGCATTGATTATGTCATAAATAGGAAATGCTAATGGGTCCCAACTCGATTATTCAATTGTATGCGCAAAAGAATTAGCGTCAAAATTTTACGTACGGAAAATAATTTTTTCACTTTCCGGTGTAATAGAAACGTGAAATTTGGCACGAGCATTAATTATGTCATAAATAGGAAAAGTTTATGTCCCAACTCGATTATTCAATTCTAGCGCAAAAGAATTGGCGTCAAAATTTTACGTGCGGAATGTAATTTTTCCACTTTCCAGTGTCATAGAAACGTGAAATTTGGCACGAGCATGGATTATGTCATAAATAGGAAAAGCTAATGAATCCCAACTCGATTATTCAATTCTATGCGCAAAAGAATTAGCGTACAAATTTTACGTGCAGAATGTAATTTCTTCACTTTCCGGTGTCATAGAAACAGCAAATTTGGCACGAGCATTGATTATGTCATAAATAGGAAAAGTTCATAGGTCCCAACTCGATTATTCAATTCTAGCGCAAAAGAATTGGCATCGAAATTTTACGTGCGGAATGTAATTTTCCCACTTTCCGGTGTCATAGAAACGTGAAATTTGGCACGAGCATTGATTATGTCGTAAATAGGAAAAGCTAATGGGTCCCAACTCCATTATTCAATTGTATGCGCAAAAGAATTAGCGTCCAAATTTTACGTGCGGAATGTAATTTCTTCACTTTCCGGTGTCATAGAAACGTGAAATTTGGCACGAACATTGATTATGTCATAAATAGGAAAAGCTAATGGGTCCCAACTCCATTATTCAATTCTATGCGCAAAAGAATTAGCGTCCTAATTTTACGTACATAATCTAAATCTCTCACTTCCCAATGTCATAGAACCATGAAATTTGGCACAAGCATTAATTGTGTCATAAATAGGAAAAGTTAATGGGTCCCACCTCGATTATTCAATTCTATGCGCAAAAGAATTAGTGTCCAAATTTTATGTAAGTATCTAATTCTCTCACTTCCTGATGTCATTTTATATAAAGGAAGCGTCGCATGGTTACCTCCACGTGGTGTTTTCTGGGTAACGCAGAGAACTATGCAAAATGGTGAACATATCTTTTGCCTCAGTATCTCTAAAGTAACCACGACTTCATAAGATTTTCCATGTGAACACCAGATAAACACTAGTACAAAATTAACTCGGGCGAAGCCGGGTATATCAGCTAGTATATATATATATATATATATATATATATATATATATATATATATATATATATATATATATATGTGTGTGTGTGTGTGTATATATATGTGTGTACGTATGTGTGTGCGTATGTATGTATGTGTGTATGTATATATATATATGTGTGTGTGTGTGTGTGTGTATGTATATATATATATATATATATATATGTGTGTGTGTGTGTGTGTATGTATATATATATATGTGTGTGTGTGTGTGTGTATATATATATATATATATATATATATATACACTACCGTTCAAAAGTTTGGGGTCACATTGAAATGTCCTTATTTTTAAAGGAAAAGCACTGTACTTTTCAATGAAGATAACTTTAAACTAGTCCTAACTTTAAACAAATGCACTCTATACATTGCTAATGTGGTAAATGACTATTCTAGCTGCAAATGTCTGTTTTTTTGTGCAATATCTACAAAGGTGAATAGAGGCCCATTTCCAGCAACTATCACTCCAGTGCTCTAATGGTACAATGTGTTTGCTCATTGGCTCAGAAGGCTAATTGATGATTAGAAAACCCTTGTGCAATCATGTTCACACATCTGAAAACAGTCTAGCTCGTTACAGAAGCTACAAAACTGACCTTCCTGTGAGCAGATTGAGTTTCTGGAGCATCACATTTGTGGGGTCAATTAAACGCTCAAAATGGCCAGAAAAAGAGAACTTTCATCTGAAACTCGACAGTCTATTCTTGTTCTTAGAAATGAAGGCTATTCCATGCGAGAAATTGCTAAGAAATTGAAGATTTCCTACAACGGTGTGTACTACTCCCTTCAGAGGACAGCACAAACAGGCTCTAACCAGAGTAGAAAAAGAAGTGGGAGGCCGCGTTGCACAACTAAGCAAGAAGATAAGCGCATTAGAGTCTCTAGTTTGAGAAACAGACGCCTCACAGGTACCCAACTCGCATCTTCATTAAATAGTACCCGCAAAACACCAGTGTCAACATCTACAGTGAAGAGGCGGCTGCGGGATTTTGGGCTTCAGGGCAGAGTGGCAAAGAAAAAGCCATATCTGAGACTGGCCAATAAAAGAAAAAGATTAAGATGGGCAAAAGAACACAGACATTGGACAGAGGAAAAAAGTGTTGTGGACGGATGAATCCAAGTTTGAGGTGTTTGGATCACAAAGAAGAACGTTTGTGAGACGCAGAACAAATGAAAAGATGCTGGAAGAATGCCTGACGCCATCTGTTAAGCATGGTGGAGGTAATGTGATGGTCTGGGGTTGCTTTGGTGCTGGTAAGGTGGGAGATTTGTACAGGGTAAAAGGGATTCTGAATAAGGAAGGCTATCACTCCATTTTGCAACGCCATGCCATACCCAGTGGACAGCGCTTGATTGGAACCAATTTCATCCTACAACAGGACAATGACCCTAAACACACCTCCAAATTGTGCAAGAACTATTTACAGCAGAAGCAGGCAGCTGGTATTCTATCGGTAATGGAGTGGCCAGCGCAGTCACCAGATCTGAACCCCATTGAGCTGTTGTGGGAGCAGCTTGACCATATGGTACGCCAGAAGTGCCCATCCAACTTGTGGGAGATGCTTCTAGAAGCGTGGGGTGCAATTTCACAAGCTTACCTCAACAAATTAACAGCTAGAATGTCAAAGGTGTGCAATGCTGTAATTGCTGCAAAAGGAGGATTCTTTGACGAAAGCAAAGTTTGATGTAAAAACAATGTTATTTCAAATACAAATCATTATTTCTAACCTTGTCAATGTCTTGACTCTATTTTCTATTCATTTCACAATGCATGGTGGTGAATAAGTGTGACTTTTCATGGAAAACACAAAATTGTTTGGGTGACCCCAAACTTTTGAACGGTAGTGTATATATATATGTGTGTGTGTATATGTGTGTGTGTGTATATGTGTGTGTGTGTATATATGTGTGTGTGTATATGTGTGTGTGTGTGTGTGTGTGTGTGTGTGTGTGTATGTATATGTGTGTGTGTATGTATATGTGTGTGTATGTTTATATGTGTGTGTATGTATATATATATATATGTGTGTGTATGTATATATGTGTGTGTATATATATATATATATATATATATATATATATATATATATATATGTGTGTGTGTGTGTGTGTTTATATATATATATATATATATATATATATATATATATATATATATGTGTGTGTGTGTGTGTGTGTGTGTGTGTGTGTGTGTGTGTGTGTGTGTATGTATGTATATATGTATATGTGTGTGTGTATGTATATTAGAGATGAGCGAACGTACTCGGATAAGCACTACTCGTCCGAGTAATGTGCTTTATCCGAGTACCTCCCCGCTTGTCCTGAAAGATTCGGGACGCGCTGCGGAGCGGGGAGCTGCAGGGGAGAGCGGGGAGGAACGGAGGGGAGATCTTTCTCCCCTTCTCTCCCGCCCGCTCTGCCCAGCTCCCCGCTGCGACTCACCTGTCAGCAGCGGAGCACCCCGAATCTTTCAGGACGAGCGGGGAGGTACTCGGATAAAGCACATTACTCGGACGAGTAGTGCTTATCCGAGTACGTTCGCTCAGCTCTAATGTATAAATATATGTGTGTGTGTATGTATATATGTATATGTGTGTGTGTATGTATATATATATGTGTGTGTGTGTGTGTATGCATGCATATATATATATATATATATATATATATATATATGTGTGTGTGTGTGTGCGCGTATGTATATATATATATATATACACTACCGTTCAAAAGTTTGGGGTCACCCAAACAATTTTGTGTTTTCCATGAAAAGTCACACTTATTCACCACCATGCGTTGTGAAATGAATAGAAAATAGAGTCAAGACATTGACAAGGTTAGAAATAATGATTTGTATTTGAAATAACATTGTTTTTACATCAAACTTTGCTTTCGTCAAAGAATCCTCCTTTTGCAGCAATTACAGCATTGCACACCTTTGACATTCTAGCTGTTAATTTGTTGAGGTAAGCTTGTGAAATTGCACCCCACGCTTCTAGAAGCATCTCCCACAAGTTGGATGGGCACTTCTGGCGTACCAGACGGTCAAGCTGCTCCCACAACAGCTCAATGGGGTTCAGATCTGGTGACTGCGCTGGCCACTCCATGACCGATAGAATACCAGCTGCCTGCTTCTGCTGTAAATAGTTCTTGCACAATTTGGAGGTGTGTTTAGGGTCATTGTCCTGTTGTAGGATGAAATTGGTTCCAATCAAGTGCTGTCCACTGGGTATGGCATGGCGTTGCAAAATGGAGTGATAGCCTTCCTTATTCAGAATCCCTTTTACCCTGTACAAATCTCCCACCTTACCAGCACCAAAGCAACCCCAGACCATCACATTACCTCCACCATGCTTAACAGATGGCGTCAGGCATTCTTCCAGCATCTTTTCATTTGTTCTGCGTCTCACAAACGTTCTTCTTTGTGATCCAAACACCTCAAACTTGGATTCATCCGTCCACAACACTTTTTTCCAGTCTTCCTCTGTCCAATGTCTGTGTTCTTTTGCCCATCTTAATCTTTTTCTTTTATTGGCCAGTCTCAGATATGGCTTTTTCTTTGCCACTCTGCCCTGAAGCCCAAAATCGCGCAGCCGCCTCTTCACTGTAGATGTTGACACTGGTGTTTTGCGGGTACTATTTAATGAAGATGCCAGTTGGGTACCTGTGAGGCGTCTGTTTCTCAAACTAGTGACTCTAATGTGCTTATCTTCTTGCTTAGTTGTGCAACGCAGCCTCCCACTTCTTTTTCTACTCTGGTTAGAGCCTGTTTGTGCTGTCCTCTGAAGGGAGTAGTACACACCGTTGTAGGAAATCTTCAATTTCTTAGCAATTTCTCGCATGGAATAGCCTTCATTTCTAAGAACAAGAATAGACTGTCGAGTTTCAGATGAAAGTTCTCTTTTTCTGGCCATTTTGAGCGTTTAATTGACCCCACAAATGTGATGCTCCAGAAACTCAATCTGCTCACAGGAAGGTCAGTTTTGTAGCTTCCGTAACGAGCTAGACTGTTTTCAGATGTGTGAACATGATTGCACAAGGGTTTTCTAATCATCAATTAGCCTTCTGAGCCAATGAGCAAACACATTGTACCATTAGAACACTGGAGTGATAGTTGCTGGAAATGGGCCTCTATTCATCTTTGTAGATTTTGCACAAAAAACCAGGCATTTGCAGCTAGAATAGTCATTTACCACATTAGCAATGTATAGAGTGCATTTGTTTAAAGTTAGGACTAGTTTAAAGTTATCTTCATTGAAAAGTACAGTGCTTTTCCTTCAAAAATAAGGACATTTCAATGTGACCCCAAACTTTTGAACGGTAGTGTATATATATATATAGATATATATACACACACATATATATGGTGTGTCTGTATGTATGTGTATATATATGTAAAAATATATGTGTGTGTATATATATATATATTTGTATAAACATGTGTATGTGTATATATATGTATACATATATGTGTGTGTGTGTGTATACGTGTGTGTGTGTATATATATATATTATATACAGTGGGGGAAAAAAGGATTTCGTCAGATACCAATTGTACAAGTTCTCCCACTTAAAAAGATGAGAGAGCCCTGTAATTGACATCATAGGTAGACCTCAACTATGAGAGACAACATGAGAAAACACATCCAGAAAATCACATTGCCTGATTTTTAACAAATTTATTTGCAAATTATGGTGGAAAATAAGTATTTGGTCACCTACAAACACGCAAGATTTCCGCACCCTACTATTGCTTATATATGCAGATGAATATATATATATATATATATATATAAGTGTGTATATATGTATGTGTGTGTATACATGTATATTATATATATATATATATATATATATATATATATGTGTGTATATCAGTGTCTGTGTATATATGTGTTTCACAGAAGCAGTAGTCTAATAATTCTACTGTAAGCCTGATTATCTGTTATTAAAATGGCAGTTTTAAAACCAAAAATTGTTCGGACTAGAACTAGCAAACATAAATTGTACCACAACACACCTGGGTGTGCAGTAAGTAAACAGCTATTAGAGAATGATCTCTGTGTAGTCTACAGACATGTAGTGATACCCAATCTCTGGGATGCAAGTCTGCAAAGAAAGAAGAAGAAGCAGAAAAGAAAGAGAAACTTTCAAGGGCTGAACTGAGGAGCGAAACAAGTCAATACAATAATGATAGTTTGTAGCGGATTTCCGCTCATGTACATCAGGGCTCAGTCACCCGGCCGCCGATCCGCCCGTGTTTCTATACGATTCTGACCGCTGCACTGCAGGTACGGACGACTCTCAGCACTGCCGGGGGAACACATGGCTGGCAATGGAGCCAGTCATGCAGAGTCGTCAGGACGTGCAGGAACACGGGCAGATCGGCGCCCATGTGACTGAGCCGTCAGGCTGCGCTTTCCATAGTTCATTGCATTAACCTCGTGCAGATTATTGCCGGTAGTAACACAATGCAGAATTGCCCGTGGACAGGAGGCCTTACTCAGAAAACCATTGCACATGATTCATCAGACCAGGCCATCCTCCTCTGTTGCTTCATGATCCAGTTCAATTGATAGATATGCCTCTATGTGATCTGACACCTTTCCATCTTAGCCAGCCTTTATGTTGTCAGCAATCTGTGCTGCAGTAGCTATTGTTGCATGAGGCCAGTCTCAATCGCTCAGACCCTTACGTCTGGCCATATTTCCATTTCCTAGACCTCAAGTTGGACCACTGACTGCTCCCTACTATACGCTACCCCATGACAGCAGCCAGTCACAAGATAGTCCATAAACTCTCTCCTTCCAGTCTCAAACAACAACTTTTAACACTTGCTATGAAATAAGGGAGACACTTAAGCAAATTGAAGAAGCAAACGGATTTAATGAATTTTTCACAGTTTGAAAGAAAATTACAGACTCTGTAATAATGTATATATTGATGTTTAGTTCAACAGTACATAGATTGTCTTATGCCACAATACTGTACATGGTAATACTCATATTGCAAAACAAACTTGTTTTTTCCCCCCCAACATCCATGCAAATAACTGAAGAGATATGAAGGAACTGCAGCCAGAGTAAAATTATGTCCCGTATTGTGAAAAACAGGAAAAATGGCACCTTTTGGAACTGGGAAGCACAACAGTTCAGTAGAAGCAGATAGCTGTGTGTATAATATACATATGCACATACATACTGCAAATGGAGTGTGTCCTATAGAAAGAAGTGAACTGTACGAACTAGTATTGTATATACAGTTATTTTTATATTGCTAAAGTGGGAATTCTATAGTATTTTGCAGTGGTGGCCAACCAATGGCTCTTCAGCTGATGGCGAACTCTCAACATGTCACAGTAAGTAAAGGCTGAAGAGCCACTGGTAGTCATGTGGCAAACTTTATTTAGACACCTTAAGAGTTATCCAGTTAGTAGACAACCACTTTTCAATAGGCTCCCTGCATAAAAAGTAGAAGTATACTTACCCCTCCGCAGCCGGCGGGATCCAGCACTGCAGGCCTCTGCCGTCAAGGTGATTCCGAGAACAGATGATGCCACGGGAAATCAGGTGACTACTGCCACATCACTGCCCGTTCTGGCATCGGTGCTCACATCCTGAGTGCCATGATGCCAGGAGTTCAAGAACATGATGCTGCAGCAGTCACCTGATTTCCTATGACATCATCTGTCACAACAAACCCCGGGATCGCAGCGAGCTGAAGCTCTGGATCCGGCAGCCACAGAGGGGTAAGCAGATCTCCGTTTATTATATTCATACAGGGGCTACTATCGAAAAGGGGTTGTTTAGTAACCAGAATCCCCTTTATCATGTTTAATAAACAATTTAAGCAAACTTTAACTTGCCTTAGTTTGTGGCAAACGTGTATTTAACGCATTAATCGTCAACTTAACATTTGCTACATTTGTATATCCTAATATATTTAGAAGCTGATCCAAGAACATTTTCTAGAATGGTTTCATTAACACATAAAACAAAAATACATAACTCATGCCAATATGTAGTTGTGGTGCTACTTTGTGCCAAACACCGACAAGTATAAACTTTGCTTCCCGACATGTCATATTAGCAGTTCCAAAAATGTGCAAACTTTACGTTAATGGGTAAAGAAAAAAACCTATCCATCAAAAATCCCATGACAGATAGGTCTTACAGCAAATTTTAACCCAAAATGCTTACATTTTTTTCAGCATATGAATGAGGTTTAGAAAAATCCTCTTCATTTGAAGGTATTAACCTTATCGACGGGGACAATCAACTCAAAAATAAGAGTATAGACAGTAATTCTCTAAAAAGCAGATAAAAGCAGCAAAGATGGAGACAGATTCATTGCCAAAGAGTACAACAAACCCTAAACCGTTCTTCAATTATAGAAATAGTAAAAAAAAAGATCAATACTGAAAGTATTGTGCCTTTAAAAATAATGTAAGAAAAATTGTGGATGGCGATGAGGAGAAAGCAAATCTAATAGATAGTTTTTTTCTCCAGTGTATTCACTCAGAATGAAATATCAGGTGAAATGCAGTTATGAAGTAAACGCTCCATTAAATATCACCAGCCTAACCAAGGAGGAAGTGCAGAGCGGCCTTAAGTAGGTTAAAATAGACAAATCGCCAAGTCTTGGCATACACTCCTGGGTTCTAAGGAAATTAATATGATATACCATGGTTTCTTATAGTTGAGGACTCGATGCTGATGGGGTCTGTGCCATTAGTATGGTGCATAGCAAATGAAGTGCCAATTCAAAAGGGAGGTCAACGAGCGAACCTGAAACTGTAGGCTGGTAAGCCTAACTTCTATTGTGGGTAAAATGAGGGGTTTGTAAGAAATGTATACGGTTGCAAACGGATCTGGATAAATTGGGGGTTTGGGCAGAAAAGTGGCAAATCAGTTTTAACACTGAGAAATGTAAGGTTATGCACATGGGCAGAGGAAATACAGGTCATCATTACATATTGAATGGGTAACACGAACATGGAAAAGGTCTTGGTGATTTTAGTTAATTGTAAACTCAACTGGAACAGCAAGTTTCAGGCAGCTGCTGCCAAGGCAAATAGGATCATGGGGTGCATTGGTCTTCCTCTTTACAAGTCATTGGTCAGACTACACATGGAATATTGTGCACAGTTTTAGGCACTGGTACTCAAGAAGGACATATCAGAGCTTGGGAAGGTGCAAAGGCGGGCAACTAAAGTAGTAAATGGATTTGGCAGGCTACAATACCCAAAGAGTTAATCAAAACTGGGATTATTTCAATGGGAAACATTATATCGCATGGTACTCTCATGTCTTTAAAGGTACCATTAAAAAGAATGGGCAAGGTATTTCAAGAGAATGCCAAAACAATTTTAGGGTGCCTGTCCACGGGCGTGATTTGCCGGCGGTTAACCGCCAGCAAATCACGCCTACGGAAGCTTTCCATAGAATTGCTATGGAAAGCGCCGTCCCCGTGTCCACGAGCGGAGAATTATTGCTGACCGCTTGCATGCTGCGAATTGCTCCGATTCTCAGCGGTCAGCCTATCTATCGGATTAGGCTGACCAGTGGAGATTCGTGTGCAGCTCCTGCTCCCAGGCGGTGGCGATCTGCCGCGGGACTTTGCAACGCCCGTGGCAGGGGGGGGGGGGGGGGGGCTTAATCTGGCAGCATTGCTGCAAGTGAAAAAAAGACGCTAATGTGAATAACTCCATTTAGAAGAATGGACTTCATATTCAAGTTGTGTGTGCGCGCTGCTATGCACAAAACTCGTACGAGATTCTCGCCCCTGTGCACATAACCTCATTGGGGTTTTTATTTTTTGCCTTCCTCTGGATCAACATTGAGGGGTAATAGGGCCGACTACATGGACATATGTTACTGTGCATTTTCAGTGCAACAAATCCACTCCTAAATTTCTCATTTACACAATTAAAAAAAAAATGGAACTCAGACATAGGATATTATGGTCCATATGTGCAGATACATTAGTAGGGTAGGGGATACTATGTGACCATCTACAAATGCAATGCAGGAGCCCACTGCAAGAACTATAGACCCCATTTATAAAAGTTCCATGAATTTAGTTTATAAAGGATAAGTAATATGTAGTTTCTTGGCGGCACATTTTTGGTTAAACCGTCTACATTCAGATGGTGCCTAGCCTACACCCTCAGATAAGGACTTATAAGAACTTAGCTGTTGGTGACTCCTCCGATCATTGGCCACGCACCTTTCACATCTTTCACCCATTTTATGGTAGGGGGGCCTTTTCTAATTGCCACCATTTTGACCGATTAGCATTTATCACCTAGCTATTTTTTTCCTAAAGTTGGTGGAGATGATGAAATGTGTCAGGTACAACACGGAGTGGCTGTAAAGTAATAACTATGCCCAAAGTGCATTTCTGTATATCGCACCTGGTTCCTTATTGCATTTGCAGCTGCAGACCACGTAGTCTTATATTTGCAGGGATACCTGCGCACTATAGAGATCAGTACTAGCCAAGTCACCCGTATCATATAATTGCTGGTGTATCCAATGACACTCTAATGTGAATGAGGTGGCCCGACTGCCCTCTGACATCTGCTACCAAGACAAACAGGGAAGGGTATATGTTGGATTTTCCTTGCTGTCTGCTCTAGTAGATAAGCAGGGTCAGCGGTGTCCGGTTTCTGCTTACATACCTCTCTAATGGCCCTTAAGACAAACTGATTCTTGTTTGTTCTCGTGCAGCGTGTTTAGACAGGCAGATCATGGTTGAGAATTGTACACTTCTCATTCAGTGTTGCACATTCCTATGAGAGGGGAGTGTTTAACGAGAAGTGAACGAGCCAACGATGATTTTTATGCCGGGGGAAACTGGATGATGAACAAAAAGTGCACGATTCTCGGTCATCGTTGGCTTGCATTTAAACTGAATGATTTTGGTTTACTTTCGCTCGTTTTAACGATCTTTTTTAACAATAATCGTTACATATAAATGCACCTTTAGGCCCAATGTCCACGGTCGGATTTGAATCGTGGAATCCACGTGGGCCACCCACACGAATGATCCACAGTTCAAGCCGCCCATAGGGAAACATGGGCATCCACAACTAAATTAAAGCATGCAGATTTGATTTGTGGACTTTTGGGTGCGGAAAGCAAATTGCAGCATGATCCATTTCAATGCGATTCCCGCATGGACGGCTTCCATTGAAGTCAATGGAAGGCGTCCGATCCGTGGATTCCAACGGAAAGCAGAAGTGGCCCACATCCACAGTAGAGAAGAAAAAAGACCCGAACGGATAAGCAGGGTTGGATTCCACTGCGGGCTTCCGCATGCAGAATCCGACCCGCCCGTGGACACGAGCCCTTAGGCAATACATATTTCAGAAAGCATGTTTATGGAGCCATCTGGGCCTGCTTTGTGTGTCAGGGACAACAGCTATATACATAGAGTGGGGCAGATTTATGACATTTCCTAAAAGAGAAACTCTGTTGCTCAAAGCGACCAATCACAGCTCAGGTTTGATTGCCCAAGAGCACTAAAAGAAGTGAAAGCTGTAATTGGTTGCTATGGGCATCAAAGACTTTCATTAATCTGCCCTTTGCTAGTGAGAAATGACCAAATTGTGACAATTTTCCCCCCACTTTTCCTAAACATAAAGTACCAGGTTAGGGAAATATAATATAATCACGTGTTAATGAAAAAAAAAAAAAAAACCCAAACTAAAAAAAGGCAAAAAAAAAAAACTCCACTGCAAGTCAATAGGAAAATATTAAACACTCTATAGTTGTGGATTTTTTTTCCAGCTCTTGCAAATACTTCTCTTATAAGAACATGAAGCACCAGAAAAAATATGTTAAAAATGTGTGAAGAAAAAAAAATTGCCAAGCAAGACAAGTTAAAAAAAAATAACCAAAAAAAAAACTTTACCATGCATTATTTGATGAAAAAAAAAGGGTGACAGAAGCCTTAAAAGGGGTTGCCCAGCTCTGAAGATTAATGACCCATCCCCAAGGATAGCTCATCAAAAGCAGATAGGAGGGGGTTTGATTTCAAAGGGAGTTGTGTGCCTGCAACAACATGCTGGGTTACTGCAGTGTATTGAGCTGTCCGATTCCTCCCCCATACACTGACACAGCGGCTGGCGAACAACTAATTGGCAAGATAGGCCATCAATCCTCAGAGCCCTTTAAAAGTGTTGACCACCAGGCAAAGGGATGCCATGTCACTGGCATATGCCATCACTCCCTGACTGGTGTGCGCTTTATTTGCAAGTACCCAACTGCTCCGCAGAATGAAGACTCCACACCAACAGTTAGGGCTCTCTCACACGGGTGTTTGCTCCTGCGTGTCGCAGGCGTATTTCCGAACAGGTGAGCATCGAGTAGTACGCAATGCATTGCGTACTGCTGCGTGCCAGTAACTCTACTTACACTATTTTGGCATGTAATATGCGCCAAGATTGAGCATCTTTTGTGCAAGCATTTCATGCGCGCTGAAAGTAAAGTTGTTTACCGTGTATTACGTGTGCAAAACCGACGTGTAATATGCAGTAAAAAACTCCCACATGAGAGCCCTTTAGCTCAGTGCTGCTCCTGTTTGTTCAATTGATGCGTTGAAAGCTGCCACACAACTCTAGCCCACAATAGGCAGAGAAACTGCCAAGTGCTTTCTGCAACCTGGTCCTTTGGGGTTATTGGGGGTCCCAATTAGATCTCATTGATCACTTCTTTAGATGGGAATACCCCGTAAACTGATATTTTATGGGCTTTTTCACCAGAACTGCCAAGACACCAAACAAGTGTATTTTTTTTTTTAGTTTTGACCAGACATGTCATCTACATGCAATTCAACCAAAATGTCATATTTCAGTGACTTTCAGATACTTTAAACTTAATGGTGTAAATAAACATCTTACGTACTTTACTAAACATGTCAAAATGTAATGCAAAACCTCGAATTACCAAACTGTAAACCGTCCCTATCTAAGCAATGCACAGCCACCCAGCAATAATGCATAAGCAATCATAGTTAACCTTTCCGATGATCTGTATACCTCACTAATATACGGTATTTAGCACATCCCCTATACCGAGTCCCCGGATCACATACATTCCTGGTTTATAGCTCTGCGGTAAAACAAAAAAAGTCCTGCCTTAGTCCCAGCTGTACCGACCTACAAACATACAAGCAGTTTCAGCCAGTTACATAATGTGTGTCAAATAAGAGCTGATGCAATGAAAGGAAAATCTGAAAGAGCAACAACAATGATGAAGAATATGATCAGCGCTGCCCACAGGGGCTGAAATAGGAGCAATTAGGAAGTTATTAGTAAGCCACCTGTTCAGAGTCACAGTCTGAAGTGCCTCAGTTGCATAAGGTTTGTCAAAGAGCGTCCGATACCAAACCAAGCCAACCAAAGTCAACCAATGGCCAAAACGATTTTGCCGGCACTATTGGCAAATTCTGCGCAGCTCATTAACTCCTGCCGTCTATGGACATGCAGAAGTTCGGCAGCAGATTGTCCACAGCTCAGACGTCCTGTTTGAAGGAAATCTTAGCCTAGGGTCACACGGGGCGGATTGCCGTCGGAAATCTCGCGGTTTGGCCGCAGCAAAAACCGCGAGATCTCCGCCGGCAGAGCCGCCGCGGTGGCTTTGAAGTGGTCCGGCCGCTTGCTCTTCCGTTGCGGCCGGCGCTCCCATAGAGGAGAGCGCGGCCGCAGCGGAATGCAAAAAAGAATGAGCATGCTGCCTCTTTTGAAACCGCGGCTGCGGCGGCCGCAGCCGCGGTTTCAACCGGATTTACCGCAGCAGATTAGCCGTCCCGTGTGGACGAGATTTCTGAGAAACCTCGTCCACATGGCTGGCTAATCCCGGGCTTAGCGGCCGCGGGCGGTTTTGCCGTGGGCGGATCTGCTGCGGCAAAACCGCGGCAAATCCGCCCTGTGTGACCCCAGCCTTAGGGTGGATTGAGGTGCATGTCACATGAGACATCACAGACACCCATCTGTGTCCGATTCCACGAACGCTGCGCTTTGCATGCCGTTCTCGGCCGTAAAAATGGAAGAGAATTGGAGATGCAGCGATTTTCTTCATACAAATTATCGGTTTATATGACAAATCGTGCATGTGAGCCGCCTCCTAGGCTATAATGGGCCACGTGCTGTCTGTGCAATAGGGCCACACACTTTTTTGTGTGTGTTTTAGAGCCAAAGCAAGAAGTGCATCCACCAGGAAGTAGAAGTCCTTCCTCCTGAAATCAACTTCTGGCTTTGCCTCAAAAACACAGAAAAAAAATGTCAGATGGGTGTCTGGGTAGCTGTAGGCCATTAGGGAATTCTGAAACACTCTACAAATGTTGCATGCATTTTTTTTCTTGTGACTTTTTCTCACTATTGGTCGATTGAATTTGGGCCCAAAGATTATTTTTCACCCCAAACTGCAGTGTGCACCTGGTAGGGCTTTTTAAAAAAACATTTTCTCTAATACTTCTCTGTAGGGAGGTAACTTTTTTTTAACAACACCAAGGAAAGGAGTGAATGAGTGGTGACTAAAGGGATTGACTGAGATTTTCTCAAAGTTTCGCAGAGAGCAGAAAACTGTATAAAAGAAATAAAAAGCCATTTTTCACTTTTCAAATGCCCCACCAGTCCAGTCCTGGAAGCTCCTACACCTCTCACATGACTACTGATGCCAGGGAGTAATGACGTGACAGCCGAGGCCAACCGTTACCTGCAGCGGCCACTTGAATGAGGAGCATGGCTTCATGATTGCAAGAGCAGCGGGAAGTTCTAAAAATATGTGTTTTTAGTTTTTTGGTCTCCACCCTTATCTGCTCTGTGCTAAACTTTAAAAACTTTAAACTAGCGAGTGCCAAGTGTCCCCAAACACCTCCCAAAACAAGAGTTTGTAGGCCCGCCAACCAGATGGAAAATATATTGCTAGGATACAGCCCAGGGCAGCGGTCTTACTTGCAGCAGCCATGTGGCCGAGAGCCCCTTCTGTGGTCTGTTTGCACAGTTCGTTAGACTTATGTGATCCATGGCTGACGGTTAACCTAAAAATCCATGATAGCACCAGGGATGGGTCATGCTGCGATTTAAAGACAGGACCTTTCAGGTTTCCTGACATGCACGTTTGGTAATAACTTGTATTCCCCACATTTCAGGACAATCATTGCTTAGAACCCTGCTGCCTGTCGTTCCTCTGTTATTCCTCCTGGAAATGTGCCACTATATTGACAAGTGGATGTTACAAATCTTCTTATCAATAGACTTCTTGCAGGTAGAATTATAGAGGACAACACAATACAGAGTCTCAAGAAAGGATGCTTCAGCATTGTTAATTTGTGGGGAACACAAAATACATATCAGGAGAGCTGCCAGATCCTCTTTAAAAGTTCTCCAACTTCTAGGTGTTTTAAGACAGCTCCGTACAGTGCGCAGTGGCCTAGGTTGGTACTGCAGGCTGAGTCTCATTCACTTTAATACGATACGATTCAGCCTGCAGTACCAACTTGGGCCAGTACGCACTGTACGGAGCTGTCTGAAAACAGCTAGAAGCGGGAGAACCACTTGAAGGAAACCAATAACGTTTGCAGATGAAAAAGCTCTTTGCCTACAGTTAAGTTACACACATATACTAAAATAATCTTTATTATATCATTTACACTTAATATTACATATATATGTGCATTATTTGTCAAAGAGGAGGTGGTTTTGTTAAAAATAAAATCTCAGAACGTGCAGGTTTGTCTTCTCCTTACTACATGCTCCTTATAAACCCTGAGGAGGTCCTTCGTTAGAAAGCATTATGTATTCTGCATTTTTCCGCTTCACAACACTGATCATCTGGAGAGATTGGCGACAATTATTAAGCTCATTCTTCCTGTAGTTGTATGAAGATTACCTTGTGTGACCAATCAGTAACACCTCATGCCGTTAGCAAAAATTTTTTAAAAAGCCCTTGACAATAAATAGCCTCTCAGAGGATTTGAGCAGCAAAATCACCCGATCACACGGCGTTCTGAAGACATTTCCATCCGTTTGCATCATCTCATGTTTCGCCTTACAACTATGGTGCCGGCTACAATGTCGTAGGCGGTTCTGTTGTGCTGGAAGAACAGCAACGTAATGAATGCAGGGAAGAAGAAAGCGATGGAGAAGTTCTTGATGACGGCTCGCACCGTCGACCTAGGAGGCAAATAGAACAGCATCAAAGTACAAATCAAAGTGTCAAAAAGCAAATGATATCAACATCAGCATTACAGCTGAAGGCCGTCTGCCCACGGCAGCCCGCAGCAGGATCAGACTCTGACAGATGCGCTGTCTGCGCATACCTGTATTTTCGCTTCTTCATCTGTACTGCGGATGGACCCAGCGGATCGCCGTCGGACATTCACAGTACAGATTTTTTTTTTTTTTCGCCGCACATTGCTAGGTGATGACGCGGAATCCGTGACCTGGCCACGATTTTTGCAGAATCACAGCAAAAATGAAGCGTGCTGAGACTTTTCCTCCGCTTGCGGAAAAGCGTTTTTTCCATAGCATGCTAGGGATTGTATTTGTTGCGGGTCCACGGTGCAGCAAAAACCCGTCCGTGTGCAGGCGGCCCAACAAGGAGCCGTTGTAAGGGCGGTAAAACGAACATCTATAGAAGTACAGTGGTTTCTCCCTCAGTGTTTTTTATGAAAAACAACCAGTGTGTTTATTTTAATTTTTTTTTATATTTTAGTGGCTTTTTTCCCTTCTTTTGGGGGGCTTTGTTGTTTATTTCAAAACATCATCCTTTTTTTCTTTTTTACCCGGTCGCTTTTTTCCAATAGGCTTTTCTACAGATCTTGAGAACATAAAAATTAAAAAACATAACATCTAAAACTGGTGTTAAGGAAAAAAGGGTATGAATGAAGAACTGTGGCAAAATCCGCAGAGGAAAAGCCACCCCATGCAGGCATACTGTATAGTCATCAGCCAGCAAACACGAAGGGCTCATGTCCACGGGTAGATTTGATTTGCAGAACCCGCACGTGATCCGCAAATCAAGCCGCCCTTAGGGAAGCATGGGCATGCGCAAATCAATTTAAGCATGCAGATTTATTTTGCGGAACTTTGGTCCGGAAAACAAATCGCACCATGCTCCATTTTTCGGCAGATCCGGCTGGGACAGCTTCCATTGAAGTCAATGGAAGCCGTCTGATCTGCGGCACACTGGCAGCTGACACTGCAGAAGTGCCGCGGATCCCGCAGGAAAGCAGGAGAGTTTGAAAAAAAAAACTGCACATATCCGACGGTGAGCCAATTACACAAAATGATTATCACTCTAAATTTGTTCAAACGAGCAAAAGTGAGCGATGATCGTTACGTGTAAACGCCAAGCCGTCGTGCATTATTCGCTCACTTGTCGTTTATTACCGAGTTTCAGACTGCATAAAAATGGTCGTTAGTTCGTTCAGTCTTTCAAACGACCTAAGGCCTCATGTCCACAGGCAAAAGAACAATTAAAATCCGCAGCGGAGCACCCGCACGCGGATCCGCGCCCCATAGAAATGCATGGACCACCCGCGGGTAGATAATACCCGCGGATGATTAATAAAAGTGAATTTAAAAATTTCTGGAGCATGAAAAAAAATGGACATGCTCCATTTAGGTGCGGGTCTCCCACGGGGACGGCTCCCGCAGGCTTCTATTGAAGCCTATGGAAGCCGCCCGGATCCGCAGGAGACCCGCACCTGAATTAAACTCCCCTGCTCTGGGTGATGCAGATCTTCCTTCCTTCGCAGCAGGATCTTCTTTCTTCGGCCCGGCGGATGTGCCTGGCACGCAGCCGGCGTGCCGAGCACATCCGCCCGGCCAAAGAAAGAAGATCCGGCCGCGAAGAAGGGAAGACATGCACGGCCCGCAGCAGGCGAGTTTATTCTTATTTTCAGCCCTCATGTCCGCGGGGCAGGAGGGACCCGCTACGGATTCTCCATAGAGAATCCGTAGCGGGCCCGAATTTCCCTGTGGACATGAGGCCTAAGGGAGGGGTGATTGTTTGCCCGGCTAAACACAATGACTCATGCAGCAGAAAAGCTTTTTCATCACACTAATTAACAACCTCCAACCAAGCGATTTTTCGCACAAACACAAGCCCACCTGAGCAATCATATACAATGTTTACATAGCCAACGAGGGAAATGACGAGGATTTCAAACGATTATCTTAACGTGTAAACGCTCAACATTTGTAAGCAAAAAAGTAATCGCGTTGTTCGTTTGTTCTAATGACAATCGCTTCGTGTAAACGGGGCTTAAAGGAGATGTCCCGAGGCAGCAAGTGGGTCTATACACTTCTGCATGGCCATAATAATGCACTTTGTAATGTACATTGTGCATTAATTATGAGCCATACAGAAGTTATAAAAAGTTTTATACTTACCTGCTCCGTTGCTGGCGTCCTCGTCTCCATGGTGCCGACTAATTTTCGCCCTCCGATGGCCAAATTAGCCGCGCTTGCGCAGTCCGGGTCTTCTCCTCTTCTCTATGGGGCTCCGTGTAGCTCCGCCCCGTCACGTGCCGATTCCAGCCAATCAGGAGGCTGGAATCGGCAATGGACCGCACAGAAGCCCTGCGGTCCATGAAGACAGAGGATCCCGGCGGCCATCTTCAGCAGGTGAGTATGAAGACGCCGGACCGCCGGGATTCAGGTAAGCGCTGTGCGGGTGGTTTTTTTAACCCCTGCATCGGGGTTGTCTCGCGCCGAACGGGGGGGGGGGTTTAAAAAAAAAAAAACCCGTTTCGGCGCGGGACATCTCCTTTAAACCGAATCAGCCCCAGTCCCCCACAATCAGAGGATTTGTATGCGATGAACCCTCAGTGCTCACGTTTGCCAAATGTAGACGGCTTTCAGATGTCTAAATCTCAACCACATCCGTCATCTGACAAATGCACTTTAGTTGCGCCGTAAGCTGAACGAATATACAGACAAATCTAAAAAATTCCAGCCAAGCGTGACATTTCCAAAAACCCAGTGCACTCACGTGGACGGCTGCACCTCTTCTGTGGTACGTAGCGATTATCGCTCAAACGGATGAAAGTGCGTGATGATTGTAACGTCTAAACACGAACCATCGCGCACTTTTCAACCGTCGCCAAGTTTCATGCTGCATAAAAGTCATCGCTGTTCACTCACTCCTCGTTGCGTTAAAACGCTCCTCGCTCAGCGTTTCACATGGAATTGGAAGCGCTAAACGAGAAGTGGGCGATTCTCGCCTGTCTAAACATTCTGCAGGACTGCGAACGAATTAGCGGTGACGTCACTCCCTCATTCAAACGAAAGTTGTCCCGTGTAAAGTGGGCACTAGAAGAGGGGGTTACTTTTCACATATATTACTGCTGACTAGCAGATGCCGCTGGACATCAAGCAATGTCTAGACTGCATAAAACTAGCATTCTAGAATCTTTCAAGTCTGGAGACATTATGATTTAAGGCTGTACAGCTCCGATGTTGGAAGACGTCCGTCGGGGTTCTCTTACTGTATATTGCCAGCCTCTCTGCTGTCGGAGCCTATCCAACGTGTCATCTCATGCAGTACTGGCTTTAGCCAGCAGATAGCGCCGTTGTATAACAGCAGAAAAAGAGTAAGCCACCTAGGAAAACCAGGATACAAATTGGATTGGAAAGGGTTAAACAGCGCCGTTCAGTCGTTCTCCGTCACTAAAACAACAAATGAGAACCACTGAATGATTTTTCATTTGAAGGAGCCAACGATGTACCTACTCTCATAAACCGGCTGTACGAGAGAACGAGCCAACGATGACATCACCCACTCGCTCAAATGATAAATCGGCTGGTCTACACGCGCCCTAACCCACTGGTAGTTACAGCACCTCAGTCTTCATTTGCACGAATAGCAAAACCTTCCAGATAAATGTTCTTTATGAAAACCAGCCACATATCAAGTTAATAATGGATTCAGTAAATAAACAGAAGACGACAGAAAGTACTTACGCAGTCATATTTACATTGGTGGAAGGGATCACCAACACTCTGTTGGGCGCAACCAGCACAGAGCTATCACATGTCACAACTCGAAGACCAAGAAGGAACTTTCCGGGCGTTGCTCCTCCGGCTCCCCAAATGCAAATAATCTTACGAATTAAAAAGAAAAAAAATTAATAAAAAGGCACCTTACTAGATATTTCCTGTACAACTTAAAAGCACAGGTTTCCACACACACAACATACATTAGAAAACCTGCCTATATCGTAAAACTATCATCTCATCGTTATTTTTCTCATTACTATGGCTATGCCAGGTCTAAGGAGAGGGGAAGAAAAAGAGACTTGCACAGATGTAGCTGCAGCGAATGGTGATTTATTTACTAAATTACAGCTACTGAAATTATACCTACACTGCTCAGGCCTGCTGTGCAATGTCCTCCATGATGATGCTATTTCTGTATATCTCTCTCTCTATGTATATGTGTGTGTATGCACGCTATGGTATTAGAGAGCAGAATTTGCTGCTTTCTCCATGTGCCGTGTGTAGAAGACGTCATAGTAGCTGGTCAATACCCACAACCTCAGGAAAGACAGAGATATAGAGATGCAGCCTCTCCAGAGGTAAAACTAGTGAAAAAAATGAAGGATACAAGTCATATAATTGCCAGAAATAGTATGTATTCACAAGGCAGCTTGTTCTGAAAAGTTAGGTAAACTTTAAAGTGCGAGTCACCTATTTACTAACATTCAGAACAAACACCGCAGCTTTGTATAATTGCGGATATTTAGTAGTTACAGTTGATTTGTAAGATGCCTGTGCTTTATAGCTCAGTGATGGGGCTGCATTTAACTTTAAAAAGGTACAATCACACTGGATTTGGATCCATGGCAAAGATCTGAAGCCAAGTCTCTGATTTCTGCTGCGAATTGGCCCCATCCAATGGTGAAAACCACATCTGTAAATGGCATGCCACATTTTTCTGCGATGCTGTAGTTCATACGGCCCGGATTCTTGAAGCAATCAACAGGACATTGAAAACACGCAGATTTTACTGGATTTTGGCAATGATTCCCCATGAGATTTGTGAATTTACCTTAAAATTGTAATTTCTGGAGATTTTTCAGAACACCACTTTGTGAGTAATAACACTATTTCGGACCACTATATGACTTGTATTCTGTATTTTCACCAGTTTTCTCCTCTGCAGAAAAAAAAATCTCCAATTGCCAGGTTTTCCATGAATTCAGAATGGTGTGGAGAAGACTAGCTGTGATTAGAGATGAGCGAGTATACTCACTAAGGCACATTACTCGAGCGAGTAGTGCCTTAGCCGAATATCTCCCCGCTCGTCTCTAAAGATTTGGGGGGCGGCGGGGGAGAGCGGGGAGGAACGGAGGGGAGATCTCTCTCTCCCTCTCTCCCCCCCGCAACTCACCTGTCACCCGCGCCGGCCCCCGAATCTTTAGAGACGAGCGTCTAAGGCACTACTCACTTGAGTAATGTGCCTTAGTGAGTATACTCGCTCATCTCTAGCTGTGATGATGTCTCCTATAAACAGAGGAGCAGGATTTCCATTTTTTCTCTCTATAACACGCCCTCAGAATAAGCAGCATGGAGGCCATTATATAGCAGTACTGAGCAGTGTAGCTGTAAATCCAGCACTGGGATGAGGAAAAAAAACATTTACTGGAATCAGCAGAATTTTTGCACCTCTTTATCTCTCCCCCTTTACAGCTGCTATTCCTATAGATTTTGATGGGCAACCGCTGTAACCCGAACTCCCAGAAAGGTGGAAAAAAGGCCTTTTTCTGTAATAAGATGTATTATGAAGTTTTTTTTTATCATGGCTTGTACTATTGATTTATGGGGGGAAAAAACCCTGAAATGACATTTTAATACTAGAGTTCGAAGGGTGCCGACATGATCTATTATCTTCTATAATAGCTGCAAGCAGTAGCAGACAGAACACACAAAGGTCACTGGAGTCCTGTTTCAACAAGTCTTACAAGTGCAGTCGGCAAGATGGACATATAGCAATATTAGTAGTATAGTCTTTGTCTTATTAGTCTTTACAAAAGAAATCTAAGTTTTATATGGAATTCCTTATTATTCTACTCAAATTCATGGGTCTGGGACGTAAACAATTAAAGGGCCACTACGCTGACTTTTCTTTCACTTATGATGTAGCTATCCCCCTCAGTATACACTAGGTTGACTAAAGCATTGGGACACACATGAAATTTGATTTTATTCACATTTTTTAACACAGTTGGGTTGCTTTTGGTTTCAATGACTGCTACTCTCCACCAAATTCTGATAGATGTGTGGAGGGATTTACCTCCATTCTTTGAGAAGAGCTTCAGAGAGTCATGCAGGGGATGAGGCGTTCTAGTTTATCCGAAAGATGTTGGATGGGATTGAGGTCCGGACTTTGGGCAGGCCAATGAAGTTTGCAGAGTTCTGCTTCTCCAACCAAGCCCCTCAACACTGCGTGCCGTATGACATGGTGCTCGGTCATACTGGTAGAGACACAGAGCCGTACCAAAGTACTGCTATAGAGTAGGCAATACCAGATTGTCTCTGTACCTATTGGAGTTGAGGGTGGACTTCGCTATAAATCGATGGTCCTCATCCTTCCCAGAAGAAACACCCCCACACCATAACAGAACCTTCTCCAAACCTCACTGTTGGGACGATGCAGAGTCTTAGAAACCGCTCTCAAGGGAACTGCCACTCCCAAGAGCGGCCATCCGAATGGAAGATGGTGTCCTGTGATTCAGCTTTCCACAACACTTCCTTCTACTCATTTACAGTCCAAGAATGACACTCCAAACACCATTACAGGCGCCTCTGTGTATTCACTGCTGTGATGTTGGACTGGTAACGTTTCGTATGGAGTTCCTTACAAATGGGTCTGCTGCTAATGGATGTTATAATGGCCTGTGAGACCTCCTGAGCGAGGGCAGAGGATGTGCGTGACATCTTCACGTCTCATACAAGGCGTCGTTGTCCATATTGTCGGTTTACGAGGTCTTCCCGAACATGGATGCGCTGCACTCACCAGATGGCAATGTTTTCCATTTCTGAATGATAACAGTGGACTTTGGAAGGTCCAAAAGTGTTGCGATGTCCTCTACCGATTGGTTGCTCAAGAGACTTCCCATGTTATAAGTCTGTCAACGCTACAGCTGGTGGCATTCTGATGATTTATGTACTGGGATATGCCTGTGTGATACTCCTTAAAGGCGGCCACACACGGGTGTAAGTGCATTTACGCTCGCTTATATGCGCCATGTTTGAGCAGGCGGGTCAGGTGACTCAATAGACCCAGGTGTTATTGTTTAGCCCTGTGAAATCGCACATTTCCATGCGCAATTTCAGGCAGATGGGGACCTTTGGTGCGCAACTGCGTCTGAAAATACAGTACGGGGTCTTTTTTTATCCTGCGCTCAAAATGTGCCCGAAAAAAAAAAACAACACGTGTGAAGTCAATGGATTCTATTTGCTGCGTATTGCGGGCGCAGATTTTGTGTATGCGTGAGACCGCCCTTATACCTAATGCTCACACATCTGATTTGCACATTCCCTTCACCCAACAGCACAGGATTTGTGGGTGTCCCAATACTTTTGGAAACATAGTGTATGTAAGTGAGCTAATGTTACCATGGTTAGTTATTCCTTTCTATCTGAAACTCCTGGCAGTTTCTTCCTCAGATGGTCATGTGATCTCAATTCTGACAAGCTCAGATGTACTTGGGGTGCTGTCCGAAACTAGTCAATTTCTCAGTGTGTCCAATGCTGTTACATGGAACCTACCCCAAAAAAGGAGGGACAAAATGCCCTGTCACAGCTCCTGTCACACAGTTATAATAGAGAAGGCCACTGCTCATCCTCCTGACTTTATACTTATGGTCTGTAGCATATTTAGATGAATATAGAAGGTAATAATTAAACTGTCCCTCTAGCAGGCGGAAATAGGTTAGCCTCTAACTAATGCCGTGCTGATGCATCATGGGATTAATTTCAAACTGAAAGTTAAAAATCTCCTTAAAAGGTGCTTGATAAGCATCAGAAAGGGGGGCTGCACTGCATAGAAGTGACTGCAATACACGAAAAAAAACTTCTAGAGTATGACAAAATCAGGTGAGGGAGGGCAGAGATAGATTTTCTCTGGAGTGACCCTTTAACAAACAGACATGTCAGGAGAAATGAGAGGAACTATTTAATGCTTATTAGCTGATCAATGTATTAAAGGGGTTGTTCTACAATTACAAGTTACCCCTATCCACAGGATAGGGAATAACTTGCTAATTGGTGGGGACAGTCAGACACAGAGGAGACCTACAGAGTGTGACATGTGACAATCAGGAGGCTGGAATCGGCACACGTCATGGTGCGGAGCTACGCGATGACGCGTAGAAGGGGGCGGAGCCAGAACGCCTTCTGCGCAAGCGCGTCTAATCAGGCGATTAGACGCTGAAGTTAGACGGAGCCATAGAGACGGGGACGCCAGCGCAGGGAAGGTAAGTGAATAACTTCTGTATGGCTCATATTTAATGCACGATGTACATTACAAAGTGCATTAATATGGCCATACAGAAGTGTATAACCCCACTTGCTTTCGCGAGACAACCCCTTTAAGCGCGGTATAATGCTCCCATTGAAATCTATGGGGACTCGCAGACATGCGCTTGGTTGCGGCGCTGCTCTATCTTTGGCCGTTAAGCGCACCTCATCACCCATCACAATGATGGGCTGCGCTAAAACACACCGTTGGATGCAGGGAGCTGCGTCCGAAAGCAGAAGTAAAATCGCAGCGCTTTGCCGCATTCATGTGTGAAAGGATCCCAAATACTCTCTTTCATTCACTCAATTTTGTTGTACATAACCTCTAGCAGTTCAAGGAAAAGACACAATAAGGCTACATTCACACGAGCGTGAATCTTGCGTGAGTTTTGTGCGTTGCGAGACGTACAAAACTTACGTGAAAAAGAACTCCATTCTTTTGAATTGCATCATACACATGAGCGATGCTTTCCCTCACTGCGATGTCAAAAAAAAAGTTGCTGCATGTCCCATTTTTTGCATCCCTCGGAACACATCGCCCAGTCAAACACATTGCATACCGTACGATGTACATCCGAGTTTAATGTAATGTTTCTCATTAAAATCAATGGGAAACACTTGCTGATTCTCCGATGTGCGTGAATCAGGCGCCAGAGGATCAGAATTTCATAGTAGTGATGCGAGGTGTTTTTACGTGAAAACCGCCTCGCGTCCGCTGATAAAACGCAGGTTGCTATCAGGCCCGGTTTCTCGTGTGAAGGTAGCCTCAACAGTATAAATAGTAAAAGTGACTCACTTCATATAAGCAGACCAGCAGCCTATATATAAGTGCTACTACCATCATTTTCTGTAAGTCTTCCATTGATGTATCTTCATCAACTTCTTCAATGATGTAGTGCATAGCAAACTTAGAAATATCTCTGAGGTTTCAAAAGAAAAAAGTTACAATTAAAAGGTTTAAAGAAAAAAAAAAAAAAACAATTTTATTTTTCAGAAACTGGCTCCATAAAGGAAGATAAAATGGGACCAATGAAATCACAAAGTATCCTGCTGTGACACTCAGCCATAAACTGTAATTTGTGGGTGAACCCAGTATCAAGTGTTCGTTTCCCCAGCAGCGCCTCCGCAGGGGAAATAAAGCATTACAGTAGTATAACCGCAGCAAGAGCAGATTTCTGTAGCCGCTCACAGCTCTGGTTAAATAACTCAGAATCTGCTACTTGGTTTACAAAGTTACTGTAATTTTCAAATACCCTGTCAATCTCTGAAAGAATGGGCAAACTCCCTAATTTATAGAGATGGGAATCTTGTTTTAATAGTAGTTAGCAATTTTTGAAGGAGGTACAAATAAAATCAGCTGGCACTACTTTTTGGAACTCTTTTCCATTAGTTTTCACAGAATTACCATAAGGTGACAGCAAGAAACGGAGGGGAAGGGGGAGGCTACTAATATATATATGATTGAGAGAAAGCAAAAATGTTTGCATTCCTTCTCAGTCAGAATAGTTAATACTACATATCATTATCATCTCAGTCCGCAGATTACTGGCACAGCTAGAGGAAAGGAGATTGCTTCATGCATCCGCTACCTAACCTAGTATGTGGTCATAGACTAACTCCATACTATGTATGAGACCAGCATCATCTCCTTATTCACCACTTCCTTGACACGTTGGATTCTACATAAACGCTACTAAAGCATAAATTTATTTTCTCGCTCAATGTTCCTCTAAACGAAAAAATAAAATCTTGCTACTCTGGCCTATGATCACTGTTGTAAGAGATAAGGCGCTGTAGGACAGAAATGCAATGCATTATCATAGCTTTTAGGTCCAATGCTCACAGGCGTATTTGCACTGTGGAATCCGGAGCGAGCGTTTGCTCCCAGATCCCGCCGCAAATACTGCTGAATGACATGCTATGCAAAATGCTTTTCCCTGCCCACAAGCGGAAATCAACTGCAATTTTCCGCTCGCGGGCGAAAGTAAAAAAATAAATAAAAAAAGAAGAAAATTGCAGCATGCCCTATGGCAATTTGTTGTGGATCCACATCATCGCCGGCATGTCAACCGGCACAACTGCAGCACAGAGAAGAAGACAACTGACAGGTACGCGGGGGTTACCGCTGGGGCATAGGGTCTGATTCCGCTGCGAGATGTCGCAGTCAGAATCTGACCCGGCTGTGTGGATTCAGCCTTATGGTTCAAGTCCCCAATGGGGACATAAAAAAAAGGAAAACAACTCGCCCCCCCCCCCCTCTATTCTGCACACTTTCCTATTTGTATGATTTTTTTTTTAAATCCAACATATTTGGTATTGTATCCGTAATGACCTGTACAATAGATTGAACACACTATCCTACACAACAAAAACTGTAAAAAGGAAACCCTAACGAAAACAGAACATAAGCAAATACTCACCAAAAATGCAAGAAATGCCCTAAAGACCTGCGGCCGTTACCCTGACTCAGCCCCATATTTGTTTTGTACCATGTGGAAAAAAATTATTAAAATTTCATCCACATGACTTGTACCGTATCCTGCAGCATTTACACTTGTTCTATGCAATGTAGATGAGTTATGTTCCAACAGCCACAAGTGGTATAATAATACTCTTTATAAAATAATAGATATTCACTCCGGCCCCGAAGTTGTCGTTTTGCTGCAAAACTCGTCCTGCAGTTCCATCTCAAATAGATAAAAATGATGAGATGAAGGGTCTTGTCACCTGAGGCCATAAAAGTGGTTCCCCCTTGGCCTATAATGCGGCTCTCGGAGGCTCCTTGTGTGTAGTGACCGCTTCTTGCGCTTGTAGGGCTTGTTGATCACTAGACGCCTCTACGATTTCACCCCTAAAGTCTGAGAGGGGGCGCATTACTGGCATGTAAGAAGCAGGATGGTGGTATCGACAGACTGCTGCCACCCGGGCCATTCTGACCAGACTGTTAGGAGGTGTTGGGACCATTGGATGCACGAGGGCACATAAAGTAACCGGGCTCAGGATACCATCGACAGACCACCTGTAGAGAGGATGGCCTGACAAGCACAAGCAGCTCCAACTGTTTCTTTGTTGGCAAGCAAAAAACAGGCCCTTGTGCCTAAATCATTTCCAGGCGCTTGGCTGAAGGACATTTGGTCTCATGGCGCCCATACCGGCTTTAACACCCACCCATTGTCACTTCCGTTTGCAGTGGTGTCATGAACCTGGACTGCAATGTAGTGGAACCGGGTTGTCTTCTGTGACAAATCCAGGTTTAGTTTGCCCAATGACGACGGCCGTGTTCGTGTCTGGAGACCAAGGGATAAACATCTCAATCCTGCCTTTCCTGTGGAACAGCACACTGCCCCCCACTGCTGGTATGATGGTCTGGGGGCCATCGCATACGGCAGCCGGACATTTTCCAGCAGGATAATGCTCGGCCGCACACACAAGGGGGTCACAGGAATGTCTCCACAACATGGTCACACTCCATGGCTGCCTGGTTGCCAGATGTACCGCCAATAGAACATGTATGGGACCATCTGGGATGCCAACTTCAACAGCCGACGAGTTTGCACGATCTAGAGGCTCAGTTACTGCAAAGTGAAAGTGACATGCTGAAGGATACCGTACAGAACCTGCATGCCTCCATACCCACCCATATCCCATCTTGTATCCAAGCTAGAGGTGGCTTAATTGGGTACTAGAGCCTCCATGCCCGCCTGTATCACAACTTGTATGTAACATAGAGGCAGTACAACAGGGTACTAGAGCCTCCATGCCCGCCTGTATCACATCTTTTATCCAAGCTAGAGGCGGTACAACAGGGTACTAGAACCTCCATGCCCACCCATATCCCATCTTGTATGCAAGCTAAAGGCAGCCTAACAGGGTACTAGAGCCTCCATGCCCACCATTATCACATCTTGTATGTAACATAGAGGTGGTACAACAGGGTACTAGAGCCTCTATGTCCCCACATCACATCTTGTATGAAAGAAAGCTAGAGGTGGTACAACAGGGTACTAGAGCCTCCATTCCTGCCCGTATCACATCTTGTATCCAAGCTAGAGCCTCCATGCCTGCCCGTATCACATCTTGTATCCAATCTAGAGGTGATACAACAGGGTACTGGAGGCTCTATGCCTGCCAGTATCACATCTTGTATCCAAGCTAGAGGTGGTACAACAGGGTACTAGAGCCTACATGCCCTTCGTATCATATCTTGTATCCAAGCTAGAGGCGGCACAGCAGTCTACTAGAGCAGTGGTCCCCAACTTTTCTGGCACCAGGGACCGGCTTCAAGCAAAACCATTTTTACAAGGCCAGGCGGGGTGGGACATGGGCGGGGCTTTGGTTATATGGGGCGGGGTTAAAGAGGGTTGAAGTTTAGTGCATACTTATTTAATTATGACATTTAGAATGTCCTGGCAGTACACACATAGGGCAGTATAATATATCCCCCCCCCCCCCCCCCCGCCTGGCAGCACACACATAGGGCAGTATATAATCTATCTCCTGTACTAGAGCCTCCGTGCCCTACCTGTATCAGATCTTGTATCCGATCTAGGAGGTGGTACAACAGAGTACCACAGAAGAAAGGGGGGGTGATAATAATTGGGAGAGGAACACTGACCTCCCATCTAGCAGGTCCTCTGGACACCAGCAGACCAGAGCACACAGACAGGCAGCAGGTGAAGCAGTAAAGGATATAAAAAGGTTCAAGTCTAAAAGACTGACATCATGTGACCAGCCCGGGAGGAGTCCGGCAGCATGTGTGCAGGACGGGAATAAGTAACCTGCAGTTACTTATAATCAGTATCAGTAAGATGTCCGGAGCCGTCCATGTGTGGGGGGACGTGATCTGCATGTATGCACGGGTACAGCCTCAGAGGGAGTAAAATATACCTAAAATCATGGAAAATATTCAGGCGCGGATATTTACCCGGGCAGCTAAATATAAGGCATCTACGTGTATCACTGCAGTTTGCCTTTTAGGCTGGCTGTCCACGGGCGTTGCGAAGTCCTGCGGCAGATCTCCGTCGTGGGAGCTGCCGCCAAATCTCCGCCGGTCAGCCCTATCTGATAGATAGGCTGGCCTCGGAGAATCGGGGCAATTCGCAGCATGCTGCGAATTGCCAGCCGCAAGCAGAGAATCGCAATGCTATGAAAAGCGTTGGCCGGCGTGCTTCGCCGATGGTTTACCGCCGGCGAATACACGTCCGTGGACAGGGGCCTAAGGGTCCTTTTATGGAATGTTTATTTAAAACAAACAAACACTGGATCGTTGAATTTTGAACAATAATCAGTGTAAACACGGCCAACAATAACGCACGATAATTTGTTCGCTTATCGTACATTTTTTTGCGAGCACCACTGGCTCGTTCGCTTTTGGTTTTAGCACTGATCCTTCGGTCGTTCTCACTCACTGATTGTGACCTTAAGGATCGGGTTTAAAAATAAAAAAAACAAACGATTTCTCTGTGTTTAAACTGACCGCCGGAGCGAACGGGTAGACCGTGTCACTTCCTTAGACCACCAGCGAAGTTTTACATTAGTTTGAAATATCTTCTTCCTATTTTAGTTGTCCAAACCCGATGCGTCCGAAGAATATGATGTGTTTAGGTATATATTACCAAACAAACAATCTCTTTATTTCCTACAAAACCAATAAAGCAGGCACTACCATTGAACATTTGGTGACATTAACCCCTTCGCTGTCACGGGCCACCCGGGAAGTTTAAATTGCAATGACATTTTTTCTTATTTTGTTAAAAATAATAAAATAGACTTACTTGATACCACTGAAATGCATTATGGTTAAAATAACAGCTGCTTTGATGAAAAACAGAATGAAGAAATCCACCATTTCCGCTCGAAACCTTTGTGCCAAGGATGGAATAATATATTCACGGCCTACAATGAGAGATCGAAAACTCTAGTTAAAGGGGTTGCAGAGAATTTGCCAAAGAAACAGCCATCTGTGTGGCCTGTGAGAAACTCATCCTAGAATGTAAGTAGGACGGGTCGAATGATGTTATAGATGGAAAGGGGCTGCGAGCGGCACCTAACTTGCATAGTTTATTCCTATCAGGCTTACCATTCAGCCCGACAGGAATGAACAGTGTGGTTTTAGGCTCCGCCCTCATTCCACTCCACTCTAGAACTGCATTCAACCCATCCTACTTACAAAGCCGCAGGCTGCCAATTCCTATACAATCCCTTTTAGTTATATTAAAAGTATACACATTCAAATACCTTTACAATGTGGATACTTCCAAACAGTATATCAAGCAAAAACCTAAGCTACCAAAGACATCAAAGGTGACAAGGTCTAATCAAATGAATATATAAAAAGACAGAAGTTGGTCATGGGTGAAGAACCACTGCAAAAAGTAAGTCCCAGTTAAACTGCCTGCAAAATACCCTTTAAATGGCATTTAACAATAAGAAATGCAAAGTACCACATCTGGACAAGAAAAATGGAAAAAAAACAACCACATACAGAATGGGAGGAATTGAGCTATGCGCATGTGAAAAAGACTTGAGTATACTAATAGATCGCAGACTGAACATGAGTCAACAATGTGATGCAGCAGCAAAAAAGCAAACACAATTCTGGGATATATTAAGAGAAGCATAGAGTCTAGATCACGTGAGGTCATTATCCCCCTCTACTCTTCCTTAGTCAGACCTCATCTGGAATACTGTGTCCAGTTCTGGGCACCCCACTTTAAAAAAGACATAGATAAACTGGAGCAAGTTCAGAGAAGAGTTACCAGGATGGTGAGTGGTCCGCAAAACTTTTCAAAATAAGCTGTTGTGGGTAAACAAGAGGACTAACACTATCTGCCCATTACATGACTTGTATTCTGTATTTATCACCAGTTTACCTCTCTGCAGGCTCTATACCTAATTCCCAGTTTTTCTGAGCTGCTAGGTGCAGACTAGTTATTATATCTCCAATACACAGGACACAGTGAAGGAGATTCTTGCTCTCCCATCTCTCTGCAGAGCGCCCTAATTAAAAGCAACATTGAGGACAGTGTACAGCAGAGTACTGTAGATGTGATTTCAAAAACTCTAAGCCAATAAACACTATTAGGCTCCAATCACATGGAGTTTATGGCTCTATCCTGAGCTTCCATCCGACGCTTCTGTCTGGATCGCCAAAAACAGCATCCAGATAGAACCATAGGCTGCCATTACTAAAATAGAGGCCAAAGCTAAAAGCTTTAATCTCCACTTTAGCAGATTTTCACTTGTTTCCAGAATTTTAGCCGCATGGAAGAGCGTGAACATTAGGAGGTAGACCCCCTGGTGGTGAGCACTTCAGAATGATTTCAAAGCACAAAAACATTATATGGGCTCACTAAAGGTCAGGAGGGGTACTGCTTCTCCTAGTCGAGAGCACTGAAGAGGCCTAAGAAGTCTTATAGGCCATGAAATGCTCCTCTGGGAAATTTGGTATGCAAATGAGAGATGTTATAATGCCTCTGAAGCGACACCTATTGGAATACGGCTTCCCTAGAAGTCAATGTCCGATCATTTAACAGGCCTTACAACATCACCAAGTCTATACAGAATTATGCAAAAGTTCTTGGTAGATGTGGAAAAAAATACGGCAAAGTTAGAATACCTTAAAAAAAAAGGGGTGATAGTTTATTTTCATCAAGTAAAATGCAAAATGAATGAACAGAGAAATCTAAATCAATTTAGGCTGGGTTCACACAGGGCGGATCTGCCGCGGCACATCCGCCTGCGGCCGCTAATCTCGGAATTAGCCAGCCATGTGGACGAGATTTCTCGGAAATCTCGTCCACATGGGATGGCCAATCCGCTGCGGTAAGTCAGGCTGGAACCGCGGCTCAGACACTGATCTCATCGTCATCCGGTCTGTCTGGGATTACATGAAGAGACAGAAGGATTCGAGTAAGCTACATCCACAGAAGATCTGAGGTTAGTTCTCCAAGATGTTTGGAACAACCTCTCTGCTGAGTTTCTTCCAAAACTGTGTGCAAGTCTACTGAGAACTGGGGCTGTTTTGTTTTTATTAAATCACTTTTTATTGAAAGCTTTTTCATATACAAGTATCTGTTACAAACTTTGATGTCCTCAGAAGCATATCATCAGTCATAACTGTTTATAAGCAAGATGCCTGTGTGCCGACTTATATTCTAACGATAACTCCTAGTGTCAAAGAAAGAGAGGAAGAAAACTCTTGCTACTTCCTGGTAATCTCCAGCTCTGCTCCATGCGCTTCTGCTCATTAGCCACTCAATTTCCAAGAAAAACATCTTATTTTGGCTGGGGCCAAGCCACAGATCACCTTCAAAATCAAGGACGCTAACATACAGAAATATGAATGGGGATGAGAGGAGGGGGATGAGAGGATGAGGGGGGAGATAGGGGGGAGGGGGGAGATGAGGGGGAGGGGAGGATGAGGGGAGGATGAGGGGGGGGGGGGACTGATGCCGTTTTGGAGGCATTTATCTTTTATTCACTTTGCATTTCGTTGACAAATAAACTATTAACACTAGTATTTGTGAAGGCATTCTCACTTTTTTCCACTCCTGCCTAAAACATCTGCACAGTACGGTAAGCCAAACCAGAATCTTCTCCATGAGGAAGAGGTGCCCATGTGCAGACAGCTGTACCGGGGGTCTTGCCTCTCACCAGGCAGAGTGGTGCCCCCCTTAGCTTGTTATCACATAAGCCCAAGTGTGTTCAAAGTGCAGAAACCATTCAAGAGACAGAAATCTATTTACTAGGCTGATAATAAGAACATGCATATAAACAGAAGATCACCCAAAAGAGCCAGACCCCAGCGGGAGGGAGGCAGCTCTGCTGAGATGGGCATTGGTTGGTGGCCAAGACAATCCTTACGTCCGATCCATCTCGTATCCATGGTCATAGTCGGGCTAGACCTGTGTGCCAACTGCCCAGAGAAGAGCAGATGGACAACAGTGGAAGGAATCACAGCATCAAGCGCTGGAGAGCAGCCATCAGACGGACGGCCGGGATAATGAGCGGCTGCATTATAATAGGGGGGGGGGGGGGGGGGATAAGGCAGGGGTGCCCAACTCATTGAGCCACATCAGCCTTGTGGTTCTCTTTAATGGGCGATTGTAAGGCTGTATAGAAATAGTGACCAACATAGTGGCCCCAGTAGTGATAGTAACCCCCATAGCAAGTCTACCCTATATTGGTGGCCCCTGTAGTACTAGTAGGCCCCCATTTTGGTCTCAGTAGTGTTAGTGCCCCACCCACCATCATGGGGGGGGGGGCATTGTTTAACCCTTTGCAATCCCATTTTGGATTCAGGGTTTCCTAGGGGGATTTCTCTTTCTGCCAATATACAATGGCACCATCTGCTGGCTACAGCCAGTACTGTGGTCTGGGACATGCTGGAGAGGCCCCCCGACAACAGAGCGGCCAGTAATATACAGTAAGAATACCCCGCCGTACGTCTTCCGGCATCGAAGCTGTACAGTCTTCAATCAGAATGTCTTCAGATGTCAGACAGTGGATTGGAAAGGGTTAATAAGTGACCCCCCCCCCCCCCCATATACTCAGTGCTCCCCCATATAATCGGTGCCCCTCCATATACTCAGAGAACCCCCCTTTCCCCCATACACTAGGCGGCCCCCCCCCATATACTCATCGC
The DNA here is from genome assembly GCF_035609145.1 of Eleutherodactylus coqui. NCBI lineage: Eukaryota > Metazoa > Chordata > Amphibia > Anura > Eleutherodactylidae > Eleutherodactylus > Eleutherodactylus coqui. Next base: position 52,798,867 of record NC_089845.1, on the reverse strand, counting down.
TACCCCATACACCGCACACCAGCGGACAGCCAGCAGTCTGTACAATCTCCAGCACTACGCCCCCTGCAGGACGTGTAATGAATGACGGTTTACCTGCAGCCGGCAGCGCTGTTGTCGTCGCCGCAGAGTTGGTATTGCCGGCAGCTGTGACAGGGGGCGCTCTTCCCCCGCCGGCCCCCCTGCTCTGTTCCCCGGAGTTGCCCGCATTCATCATGACAAGAGCAGCTGCGGTAGCGCAACTGTTCTGCCAGCACAGGGACCCGCAGTAACACTGCCACAGCCATTCCTGCAGCCTTCGGGAATACTCCGCCGCGCTCATGTTAGGAGCAGGAGGGTCTCTTCCTGCATAAGCTTCGTCCACACTGTGCGGCTTCTTCTCCCGTAGCTCTGCAGCTACCTGAGGAGCCTCCGCCATGACTCGCCTACACAGAATCCATCAACATCTACGTCATCAACGGGGACGGAGCGAGCAGCCTGCGCATACTGATGACGTCACCGCCCAGCGGCGCCATGCTGGGTACTGGCACTAGGCGGCTTCTCATAGCTGTACGTGTATGATTACTATACAGTCCCTGTGGGCACTGTACTGCGTGTAGTTGTCAGTCACAGCTATTGTAATGACCAGCACAGTCATGTAATGTCCAGTCATTATTAACAGAAGGACTCAGGGCAAACGTGCAAAAGTGAACTATAATCATTCAGTGTAAAGGCAGCCAAGGCCAAACGTTTTTTTCCACGCCACATTGCATGATTGAAAGCATTGCAAATGGGAATGAAACCATTAAAAATCATTGGTTTCATAATTCTGTTTCACTCACTCTTGCATCGCTCAAGAAACGCACAATTTTCTCGCACGTGTGAAGGCACCCTTATAGTGTCTGATAGTGACCAATGTTCCCTCTAAGGGCTCCTTCACACTGGCGATAAAATCGCACGATTTTTGCGTGACGCAAGAGTGAGTGAAAACACAGAATTATGAATCCAATGATTTAAAATGGTTTTTATTCCCATTTGCGATGTTTTCAGTCCTGCGCTGTGGAGTGGAAAAAACGTTTGTGTGTTGCGATACTATGAAAAAAGAGGCTCCATAGGGCAATAAAAAAATTGCAAAACGCAGAAAGATAAGGACTTGCTGCCATTTTTTTTAATTGCAAAATCACAGGAATGAAACCATTGAAAATCATTGGTTTAATAATTCAGCGTTTTTACTTACTCTCCCGCCCCCTCTCCGCCCCTTGCCACTGTTTACAATGGGAGGGGCAGGGATAAGTTCCACCCCTGTCCTGCCCCCTCCCATTTCAAACAGTGGTGAGGGGCGGAGAGGGGGCAGGAGCTCAGTGCACTGCTCCCGGCCCGCCTACTCTGCCTGCAGAGAGGGACAGCGTATATCGGCCTGGAGTGAAAATCCGGCCAATGTACGCACGTCGGAATAAGCCCTAAGGCGTTTTTTACATGCTAGTTCAATCTGATTGTGATGTGGACAGAACTGACGCTAAAAAAAGAACCCATTATTTTCAATTAATATATTCACATGAGCGATGTTATTCTTGGACCGATGGTCCGAGATGGAAAAATTGCTGCATGTCCTAATTTTTGACGATTCTTGTTTGAGAATTGCCCGTTCTTTCCTATAGCAGGGGGAAAAAAATCCCATCCCAAGTGCTTTGACACGATGAATGCGTTTTTCTTGCAAAACACATCACACTCACAGAAAAAAATCTGCAAGTGTGATGTTGGTTTGGGTTTTTTGGGCCAATATTGCACTCGCGCGTGTGAACGCACCCTAAGCTGTGGGAGCTGTGGAGTGGAGTGGCCAGGGAGCTGGGCAATTTTTCATCAAAGTTGGGCAATCTGAAAACCTAACATTTCAGACGGTGCGGTTGAGGTGAGCCTATTATGGATTCCCTCTTATAAGCAGGGGGGTGGAATCCACAGTGACTCAGCACCAAATCCACTTCTAATCCACATGTAGCACGTGATTTGCTGCAGATTTTCCGCTGCAGACACTATGTCATATGTGCATGTATGTCCACGGGGAAAATAAGAATTAAAATCCGCAGCGTTTTTCCCGCACGCGGATCCGCGCCCCATAGGAATGCATTGACCACCCGCGGGTAGATAAATACCCGTGGATGGTAATTAAAAAATTTCTGGAGCATGAAAAAAAATGGACATGCTCCATTTTAGTGCGGATCAGGCGTGCGGGAGCTCATAGAGCACATAGCTCAATTGATCTCCCGCATGAAAAATAAAAGACAATTACAGTGCATCCGCAGCCCAAATCCGCGTTACAAATCCGCAGCGGATCTGATTTTCCCCATGGACATGAGGCCTAAAGGTATGGGGTGCAGTTTCTAGGACCACATAAAAACCCTACCAACCCTGCAAAAATGTGAATGGTAACTGTTACAAACTTTTATTTCCAGACCTGTACACCCCTAAAAGAAGATGACATTGACTGTACAGGGGATCAGATGCTTCCTCCCTGTATTGCCCCCTATAGCATGGGTGTCAAACTCATGTTCACCGAGGGCCACATCAGCCTTATTGCTGGGCCGATTGTAATTGTAAGGGCTTCGACAGATGAACACATACGCAAATACGCTCGCCGCAATGGAGCATATTTGCGCATGAACAAGGGTTCTCCGCAGGGTCACACCCTTCCCTTGGCCTTTTTAACCCGCCATAGACTTCTATGACAGCTTGTTGCATAAAACACAGCAAGATAGGGCAGGTCCTATCTTTTCTCGCGCTCAGGAATTGCGTGCGAGAATCATGCTCATGAGAACGAACCCACTGAAATCCGTGGGTATGCTTTGTCACATTTTGCGGGCGTGAGTTTCACATGCGCAAAAACGTGCGCAAACACGTTTGTCTTTTTAAGCCCCAAGGCCCAATGCCCTCGGCGGATTTAAATTGCGGCATCTGCGTGGGTTACCCTCGCAGATGATCCGCAGTTCAAGCTGCCCATAGGGAAACATGGGCGTCTGCAACTGCATTAAAGCATGCAGATTTGATTTGTGGACCTTTTAGTCCAGAAAACAAATTGTAGCACACTCCATTTCAGTGCGGTTCTGACCCGCAGCCTGTCCGTGGGAAAAGCAGGATATAAAAAAAAAAATCTGTACTGCGCATGTCCGACGGCGAGCCATGTGGACCATCCACAGTACAGATAACCCGGAAGAAGAGGGGTCCGTGAGGATGCCACCTGCACGCATAGGTACGTAGAGTCTTCCACCCCAGTCACGGGCCGGATTCCCGTGCACAGCTTATGCGCATAATTTTTGCGCACATACTACACAGTGAATAGAATCTATTGTTACACGATGTGTGATGACGTTAAAAAATATGCCTTTTTTGCTGCGTATTGCGCGCCACAATAGGCCATTGGAGTGACTAGGCTGGCGCAAATACACAATAAATATGCAGAAAGCCTGTGTATTCACTTCATATTTGTACACCATTTCATTGAGCCTATGTTCTTTTTGGCACATGCAAGTACGCAGTGTACTTGCCCACACAAAAACCTGCGCGGCCAAAAACACAGGATAAATGCATGACTGAAATACGCTTACGCCCATGTGAGCAAGCCCTAATAGTGATCCCCATAAGAGCAGAAGTAGTAATAGTGACCCCCATAGTAGGCCCAGTAATAATAGTGACCCCCATAGTGGGACCAGTAATAATAGTGACCCCCATACTGGCTCCAGTAATAATAGTGACTCCCATAGTGGGCCCAGTAATAATAGTGACCCCAGTAATAATAGTGACTCCCATAGTGGCCCCAGCAATAATAGTGACTTGCATAGTGGCTTCAGTAATAATAGTGACTCCCATTGTGGCCCCAGTAATAGTGACTTGCATAGTGGCCCCAGTAATAATAGTGACTCCCATAGTTGCCCCAGTAATAATAGTGACCCCAGTAGTACGTGTACCTTATATAGGTGGACCCAGTAGTAATAGTATTTCCAGTAATAATAGTGACTCCCATTGTGGCCCCAGTAATAGTGACTTGCATAGTGGCCCCAGTTATAATAGTGACTCCCATAGTTGCCCCTGGTAATAATAGTGACCCCAGTAGTACGTGTCCCTTAAATAGGTGGAGTATTTCCAGTAATAATAGCCACCTCCCTATTGGCCTTGGAACGGGCAGCATCATTACAGGTATTCCACTCACGCAGCCCGCAGGTCCGGTCCGGCATCTATGACCGCTGGCCTCTCCCTTCGACGTCTGCGTTGTGTACAGGATGGCGCACACAAACGCCATTGAAGAGAGGTCAGCGGTCATAGACTCTGCTCTGCTGCCGCCAGACCAGACCTGTAGGCTGGGTGAGTGGAATGTTGCACGGTCGATGGGCCACATAAAATGTGGTGGCTGGCTGGATTCGGGCCGCCGGCCTTGTGTTTGACACATGTAATCTACAGTATTTAAAGATGTGTGACATGTAACTGTCTCTTGATTCAACATTGTCCCGTAGATGAAGCTTCATCCTAAATGCTTTTGTTGCCATGGAGATGTGTATTACTTCTTAGCATATGTCTTCCTACAATGTCCTATCTGTCAGCTGGACCACTGTGTCCTTAACAACCTGTATCCATAGCAACATGCATATCCATAGTGTCTCATATACAGTACATGGTGCTACCATGACAACACGTAGAATGGCATTACCACAGTCAATCGCAATGTGTATCCGTCTGGCAACAACCATTCCCATGGCAACATGCATCACCAGCTGTTGTCTCTACGACAGCACGCCAGTATGGTAGATTCCTTTTTATGTATGGAAACACATAAGAACCGCTGAGAGGTTTTCATTCACAGCAAACGGAGCTTCTCCGAGACTAAGCATGTCTACGACATGTATCCATGGCAATATGTGTTACCATGACAACAGGGGTCTCGTATTGTCATTTGTATTCATGGTAATGTACATGGATTACTTTTAGAAGGACCCTTCTACGTGTAATGATTTATCGTTCGAACGAGCAAACGCTGTCAGGGTTTGTTCATTCACTCGTGCAGCTAGATAAATCGTTTGCTTGTTAAATCATTCATTCCCTCGCATTCACTGGACCACTGAATGAGAACGACTGAACAATCGGTATTTAATCAAACGATTGGCGAACGAGCAAATGACGATTTTTATGCCTGCATGAAACGAACAATAAGCGAATAAATTATTAGTCGCTGTTTGATCGTTGGCCATGTTTACACAGAACGATAATTATCATTCAAGTTCGACCGATCCAGCGTCTAAACGCACCTTTAGGGCTCCTTCACGCGTGTGTATGTGTTTATGTACATGCATCAGCTCAGCGTATTTGTGCTATGTACGAGGCTTTTTTGTGTGCATATCGATGTATTTTACTGTACTTTTGCGCACGCAGGGCATGGTCATGGTCATTTGTGCACGGCAAACGAACACGTCCCAAATGAAATGGCTACTTGGCCTAATGACTCCCAGATGTGTTCTTTTTTCATAGAATTGCACATTGTGTGCATTTGCGCACCTTTCATAGACTCCTATAGGGACTGTTGGTACGCAAATGCGCACAAAAATTGAGAAGGTCTTTTTTTTTTTTACCACGCAAGAAATGCACGCAGAAAAAAAGGACATAAGAATGTAACCCTGAAATCAATTGGTTCTGTTCTGTGTATATTGCATGCATAAATGCAAAAAACATGCCCAAATACGCCAGTGTGAAGGAATCCTTAGGTTACATATACATGGGCGAGCATGGTATCAAGCCAAGAAACTCGGCTCTATTTAGCACTTGTCAACGCGAGTTTTACCCACGGACGCAAGGCGTTTTTCATTCAAAAACGCCTCGCATCATTTCTCTAAAGTTGCGATCCTCCAGCGCTTGTTTCACGTTTGTCGGATGATCGCGTTTCCCATTGTTTTCAATAGGAAACATCACATCGCACTCGCGTTCACACGGCACGGCATACGATGCATTTGACTGTCCCTTTGAAAACAATGGGTGATGTGTTCTGAGGGACGCAAAAAAATAGGGCAGGCAGTGATTTTTCTACCTGGAAACCATCGCTCATGTGTATGACTCCATTCAAAAGAACAGAGTTCAAATTCGTGCGAGATTTGTGCAATGTGTAGCGCATACAATTCACGCGATATTCACACTCTTATAAATGCAGTGGTGAACCTGTCTCCCTTCTTTTAACTTGAAGACCGAAACTAGCAAAGTAGATATAATCAAATTGAACGTTATTTTATATATATATAGTGTATCGGAAAGTACTACATCTTAAAGGGGTTGTCCACTTTCTACATGTTTCATTTATAGAATAGGAAATCATACAGTTTTCTAATATACAAGAAATTGTCATTTTGCTCACACACCCTCCTTATTTCAGTGCCCGGAAGCTTCAAGTTACGCCCCTGGAACCCAATATAGTCAATGGCGCTCATTGGTTCCGTCCTAAGAGCCATCCAGCCAGGAGAGTCCCCTTTCCTGTACCCCGAAAGGAGCAGGAAACCAGAACCCCCAATGGAGATGTGAAATCACCCTAATGCCGCCTGCAGACGGGTGGAAATTCCGCGGTGGCATTTCCCGTGGAATTTCCGCCCCTGGAAACTGCGATAGGATTGCGTTAACAAATGCAATCCTATGCAGACGGCCGCGATTTGGCCGCGTGAAATCTCTCGCGGCATGCTCTATTTCTGTGCCGGGCTCGCAGAGCCCAGCATAGAAACGTCATTCACCGGCCACCGGGTCCGCTCTGCGCATGTGCCGGCTGCATTGAAGAGCCAGGGCCGCGGGAGCAGGTGAGTGTCACGCTGCTCTCTGCAGAGAACTCTCGCAGCCGGATCCGACCCGGACGTCTGCAGGCGGCCTAAGGGTTCCTGCAAACTGGCAAGAGCGATATCGGGATGTGATTGATGCCCTGGATGCGAGGCGTTTTTGCGGCGAAACAGCCTCGCATCCCAGCAGGGCTGAAGGAATCTCCTGCTGTGGCTGTCACAGCCATGGCAGGAGAGTGTTCTTCTCCCATTGATTTCAATGGGGCCAACGGCAGCAGCGCCAGCCCCATTGAAATCAATGATACACGATCGCTGAAGGAATCCAGCAGGGGATTCCTTCAGCAATCGTGTTCCATCGAATTCAATGGGGATGGCGCTGCTGCCGCCTGCCCCATTGGGAACAATGGCTGACATCACAAAAAGATAGGACATACTGCAATTTTGTTTTCACGCTGCATCGCAAGCATTAAAACATTGCACGTGTGAATGGAGCTATTGGCTTCATAATTTCACAATTTCCCACAGCACTGGGAAATGGTGCAATTTCTTCACCAATGTGAAGGCACCCTAAGAAAGATGTGATACCTACTAGCAATAGGATCATAAATACTTAGAAACCAGACTACAGAGGTAGGGGTGCACAAAGACTCCCATTATTGCTTCTCACTTTTAATGCTACATTCTACATATGCCCCGAAGTAATAAATATAAGACCCCCCCACCCTCTTATAAAAGGCCATTTCTTCATCATGGATTTGGACATATATGTATAGTAACACCCCAATATTTTGTTATTATCAATGGCAATTCCTATATGATCAGGATTGTCCCCATAATACGATGTAGGATTGCTTAGCACTCCAAACCACCAAAAATTCAAATTTTATTAATATTTTTAACCCTCATGTGGTACCAATTCCAAAGTGCAAGACTACAATAAAAAAGGCTGGGGTTACACAGATCCCATGGTACCTCACAAGGGTTAAAAATCCTACCTAAATCTCTGATGCATTTGGGATTTCTGAAGTCTAAATGTCTTCAGGATTGCAAAATGCACCAGGGATTTAATATGAATTTTCAAAGCTATATATTATAGTCATTCCCAACACCTTCGGAAGACACTAACATGATAAGCAGGTAAGGACGTTGCAACTCCTCCTTAATCTCCACCAGTATGGCCACTGCTGATGCACACATGGTTAATTATTTCATGTTCTGGAATGATTGGTTTTACTGTAGGTATTCTATAGGTTTTAGTATGCTATGTACTGCTTAATCGGTACTGTACTGCCATCTAGTGGCTACTACTACTAATTACATTTTTTGTAGTTAGTGATGCATATAACGAATATATAAGTTCTAACATTATTATATATTCAAATAATTCTATTCAAATTGCAAAAATCACATTGAGAATGTCCACGACTTATTCATAGGCATGCACAGTTCCATACGCAGTCTCTGCAAGCTCTTTGCCGCAAGAGTGTATGGGCTCTAATGTAGAGATGAGCGAACGTACTCGTTTCGAGTAATTACTCGATCGAGTACCGCTATTTTCGAGTACTTCAGTACTCGGGTGAAAAGATTCGGGGGGCGCCGGGAGGCGGGGGGAGGCGTGGCGGCGCGGGGGTAGCAGCGGGGAACAGGGGGGAGCCCTCTCTCTCTGCCCCCCACTCCCCGCTGCAACCCCCACTCACCCACGGCGCCCCCCGAATCTTTTCGCCTGAGTACGGAAGTAGTCGAAAATCGCGGTACTCGGGCGAAAAAGGGGCGTGGCCGAGTACGCTCGCTCATCTCTACTCTAATGTGTACAACGCTGTGGAAGACCTGAAACATTGTACGCATATGCCCATGTGAACGAGCCCTTGGTTCGGTTCTTGTTTGGTTACTGTTTGGTGATTTCAGTGTCCGGTTCTGAGTGCATATCCTTCAGCAATAAGTCTATTACATTTGTGTAGGTCGCTGTTCACACGATCTGCACGAATGTAACAGTTCCGACTCAGACTTACATGTAAAAAAGAAATGTATTATAAATATGGTATAATTCATTACATGCAGAATGTGTTACATATGAATTTAGGAAACTTTTGAAATGTCCTATAAATACATGCTCTATTCAGTACACAACATGTATTTAGAAGACATTTTAAAACTTTCCTAAATGCCTATGAAAGGAAATATGTAACAAATTCAACATAGGGTATTGCATATTTACAATTTAGTAAAGTTTTGCTTTCTGAAATTGTAAAATATTTTACATTCTATGTAAATTGCTTGATTATTTTATCATAATGGTGATGAAAAGCCTGATGTTACCATTTTAAATTAAGTTTGACTTTTCGACTTCGCAGCCCAGCTGTCACCTAGTTCTGTTTAGGAACTTGTATAAATATTCTTTATGATGTCTTATCATTTTTTCTTGAAAATTATATTCTTCAGATCTATTCCAGCAAGTCTAAAGAGAAGAACCCAAAATTGATTCGAAAGCTCGCAATAACATCGTGTCTTTTTGTTAGCCATTAAAAGCTATCATATCTACAAGATTATTTGGTTTCTCTTACTGAGATCAATCACACTTTGACAACAGAATATAATGCAATCAAATGCTTGAGCGGGGTATGGAGGGGAGTTAGAAGCAACAACATGTTAAAAGCTTGACTTCTGATATTTGGTACATGTTTAGTTGCAAACAACCCCCATCTCCAGGATCCACTGTAGTAAGTTGGGGAGTAATGGATGCTTGACATACAGAATAAGGGCTTCAACCTTTAGGCTCAATGTCCATAGGCAAATTTGATTTGCGGAATCTGCAAGGTTCACACGCGGGAGATCTGCAAACCAAGCCGCCCATAGAGAAGGATGGGCGTCCGCAAATGGATTAAAAGAATGCGGATTTGATTTGCAGACCTTTTGGTCCAGAAAACAAATTGCAGTATGTTCTATTTTTCTGCGGATCCTGCAGGGACGACTTTCATTGAAGTCCATGGAAGCCGTCCGATCCTTGGCACACCCACAGCTGACACTGGATCCACGGGAAAGCAGAAGATTTGCAAAAAAAAAAGACAAAACTGTACCGCGCATGTCTGATGGCGAGCCGTGAGAACCATGCGCAGTACAGCGAAACCAGTAGTGGAGGGATCTGCACGGACGCCGTTGCCAGGGACATGAGGCCTTAGGCTATTTTAGTATCCCATTATGTCCATCTGGTGGAGTCTGGAGGCACTGATGATGCCTATCCAGTTATTAATAAGTTTCATTACAAAAACAACTCGTGTATTAAGATCCTGCTATTTAACAGGGCAGAAAAGGGTGGCAGGCTAAAAAACAGGGTCCAGGCAGGCCTATTAGAAGTCAACGGAATCATAGTATCCCTCATGGGTCAATGATGCCAATGTTAACCCTTTCCAATCCACTGTCTGACCTCTGAAGACATTATGATTTAAGGTTTCACAGCTCCGATGTTGGAAGACATTCGTCGGGGTTCTCTTACTGTATATTGCCAGCCTCTCTGCTGTTGGAGCCTATCCAACGTGTCACCTCATGCAGTACTGGCTTTAGCCAGCAGATAGCGCTGTTGTATAATGGCAGAAAAAGAGTAAGCCAGGAAAACCAGGATACAAATTGGATTGGAAAGGGTTAATAGTCTGAGACATTCAGCAGAGTCTAAGAGCTGTAACAAAAAATGATGGACCACAACTGCTAAAAACTCATTTTTATTTCTTTTTTGACAGACAGAAATCAGATTTTCAAAGCAATTCTTTTAATAAGAAATGAATTCATGACCAGGTATTTACAAGTCATATGAATATAATACTGTATCATGACACTAGAAAGGCCAAAAGATTTTAAATATAAAGCAAGCATGACCTTTGTGTAAATACCGCTGCGTTCATACTACGTAATGATGGAATGACATATAACGGTAAGGCCAAACAGTCTGGTGCCACATGTGGCTGACAATCACACCCGCCATCAGTGGCCAATGGACTCGTGATCCTACTGCAAAATCATACGGGCATTAGCATGGCCACTGCAGGTGAGCGGGACTTGGCCGCATGAGCCAACCACACTGTGTGGCTTCCCCCCATAGGCTTCTCTGCATTAAATATAGAAGATTAACAAGTTCAGTCTTCCAGAAAGCATCTCTTTCAGTGCAAGTTAATCTCATAGCATTCACAAATGTATATGGAAACGTTAGGTTGTAGATTCTGAAGCACACAGCTATTATTCTAGATTATGAACCATTTCAGGCTAACGTAATCTGTTAATAGGAAGCGTATTAGACTGTCATTCTTAGTCACTGAAAGTAAGAGGTTGACTATTTCATGCTCACTGAGTCTGAATTGACATCAACCTCACAGTTGGGGGCACTGTTGCATTTGTGTCTATGAGCAGGACTTATATGCGGTCACAAAGTCTTTTGAATGGAGCACTCTACTAGATAAGGGTTGCCATAGATGTACAGATTTTTCTCCCTAAAAATATAAGTGTTCTGCTTTTATTGAACTTTCATATGTAAATTACTTCAGCATTTAAAAATAGGACATTAGTTTTTGAACAGTTTGCAAGAACAGAGACATTATCCACAGAGATATTTGACATTCCTACGTTTGATGTCTTCTATCGTCCCTTCTTTTGTTTGTATATAGAAGAATAAACATTTCAACATTTCCTGTGTCTTGCCCAATGATCCCTCGTCTATTGGGTCTCCCACAGTTATCTTGCCATGGGAGCCCCCAAAAATAAGCCCATTAAGAGCCCCCCTTCTCTTCTTGTCCCATTTAATCAAGTTCTAATTATCAGTATATGTATAAATTTAGGAAGGAAAGCCAAAGAAAGCAGAAAAAGCACAAAGAGGGGACAGTTGGAGGGATGAGGGATGGAAGGTGCCCTGGGTCCGTGAACCAAACTCATTCTTGGGATTTCTCCTAATTTCTATATTTAATCACCTGAGGTCTCTCATGGTATCGATCACTCCTCAACCAAGACATGAGAAAGGAAGAGAGTCTCTGAACTCTATCCAAACGGCCCCAGGTGGCATAGAATTTTGAGTGTTCTGCTTCCATTTCGTTACAAGGAAGCTCCACCATGTATTTCAAGGAGTCCATGGTCTCCAGCCGCACCACTCTCGGGATTACAAGATTTTGTCTACAGTATCTGGGAATAATTTGTTGCATCCGATTTGTTTTTCAGTAAATCAAATGTGGGTTAGGAAAGGGGACATTCATAAACAGCTGTTTACAACTTTACAAATGAGTTTCCCATGAAACACTGTACATGAAATATAGTGCTTTTACATGTACTACAGTTTCCCCGAAAATAAGACCTACCCCAGAAATAAGCCCTAGCATAATTTTTCAAGATTTTTGAGGATGCTGGATGATTTTTTCAGGATGCATGAAATATAAGCCCTACTCCAAAATTGAGCCCTAGTTACAGTTAATAAAAAAGACAATGTAAATAGTGTCCAGATTGCTATACATGTAAAAAAGTTAAATTTAATATAAGACACCTGTCTTATTTTGGTGGTATATGCCATTTTTTCTATAAGACGCATAGTACATGCAATACATGGAACTTTAACATTAAGGGTAATATGCATATTCATATCATTTGCACACCATATTTTGCTAATTCTGTATAAATGACAAAGATATTGTCATCTTCTTTACAATTAAAACATGTAAGATTATCATTACAAATAGTAAAATAGTCTGATTGCTTAAAGGGGTTTTCTTGCTAGGCTTGGCACTTCTCCCCTTAGGTGTCTGTGGCCATTTAACTCTTTCCAATCCACTGTCTGACATCTAAAGACATTTTGATTGAAGGCTGTACAGCTCCAATGTCGGAAGACATCCGGCAGGGTATTCTTACTGTATATTACAGGCCGCTCTGTTGTCGGGGGCCTCTCCAGCATGTCCCATACAGCAGTACTGGCTCTAGCCAGCAGGTGGCGCCATTGTATAATGGCAGAAAAAGAAAGCCCCCTAGGAAACCCTGAATCCAAAATTGGATTGCAAAGGGTTAATAAAATGTCTGATTCTTTCATCTGAAAAAAATGTAAGTAGTCTTATGCAATATGCTATTTCCTTGTGTAAGATATTAATTTCCATTATTGTGATAGCTCCACTTAAATTCTGTGTCGTTGCTGATGCAAACGTTATCTGAACTTTGGCACTGCGCAGAAGACAGATGGAATTTCGAGTTGGTATTTCTAACGTAGAACATTTGAATTTCAAGTGCTCGGCTAAGGCACAAAGACGATGGTAAGAACTTGACTGAACGACTCACGGGCTATTTACTATCTCTACCGACAACTTCACAGCACATAGCAACTCACACATATCCTTCACTTACAGCATTAATATCTCACTTCTCTATTCTATGTTTTACAGCAGTGAAAAAAAGGATTGTCCGACCATTCACAGAATTCTGCTTTATGGTAACATCAACCACGTGATGATGTGCTTTGGCTAATCTGTAGCTTGTTAAACACACAAAGTCTTCAAGGTTCACAGTTTACTGACCCATTGTTCTCTCTATTACTGTACGGCTGGTGTGTTAGCGACCGCAAAATTTATGAACGCAATACGCAGAGAATAAAACCCATTGATTTCAATGGGTTGGTTCACATGTTCATATTTTGCGCATGTATTGTGGTCACGCAAAAAAAACACTGCATGCTCTACATTGCTGTGCATTTGCACACCAAAGGTCCCATAGGAGTAGAGATGACCGGCAGGAGTGACAGGTGAGTTGCGGCGGGGAGCGGGGGGGGGGGGGGGAGGGGGGGAGAGGGAGAGAGAGAGAGATCTCCCCTCTGCTCCTTCCCGCTCTCCCCCGCCGCTCCCCGCCCCCGCTGGCCCCTGAATCTTTAGAGACGAGCGGGGAGATACTCGGCTAAGGCACTACTCACTCGAGTTATGTGCCTTGGCGAGTATACTCGCTCATCTCTACATAGGAGTCAATAAGGGTGCACAAATGCTCTCGCAATACGTAATTGCACTAGAAAAAAAACACATCTGGAATCAGACATTTCAATCAGTGTATCTTTGTTTGCTGCAAATGAACATGTAGCATACACCGATACGCACGAAAAAAAGCCTCATTCAGTGCACTAAACATTTTTGATTGGTTGCGTAAAAACAAATGCGCCCCTGTGATGCCGGCCAAAATGTACAAAGGTAGAATTCTATTTATAGAGATTTATCTGTTTGTGAATTTCAGCAATATTTTTGTAGCTAAAAATAAGTTTCTTTTTTCTTTTTTTCAATTAAAGACATCGGGAAAACCTCCTAAAAAAAGGACAAATATTGGGCATGTCTTGATTTTAAAAAAGCAGCAGGTTCTCAAAACCGCACTGATCACCGCTGACTTGAATGGCCAGTCATAAATTCTCATTTAGGGCGCCTACCCACTTGCGTTGCCGATTTCCGCGCGTGAAAAACGCGGCGTTTTCCGTGCATTTTTCGCAGCGTTTTTTGCAGCCCTCCATTGACAATCATGGGTGCATTAAGAGAAAAATAAGGAGACATATGCAACTGACAGTTCCTATGTGAAAAAAACCCACGAAACGGAAAAAAAACCCAGATGGACAAGAACACATTCTATACTAATTGCTCTTGAGAAAAAACGCAAAAGATCACAGGAAAAAAAATCGCAAGTGGGTAGGCACCCTTATAGGGTTACTCTGCTGCACAAAAAAAAAAACTCCTGGTCACTTTGACCTCGGCCGTAGGTAATGTATGAGTTACATCATAGTATATAGTACATTTTCCTAATAACAAACTACTAATAAATTGTCTTGTATTACATTGTATTCATTATACATAACATAAAAAGTGTTTACTAAAATATCTACCATCATGAGTGCTGGCCTTGTTTGGTTCGAGATATCCCAAGAGGAGTGGCACAAGATGACCAACCTTGGGGAAATGAAGTTTGCATTTTGCATTACTCTATTCTATTGACCGAGTAATACAAATCTCTTTGTTTCCCCCAGAGTTGGCCATGTTGCACCACTCATCTTGTGTTATCTCAAACCAAGAGGAAAAGGAAAGAAAGGACTTCTCTGGACACTCTAGTAATGTACCCACAGACTTAATTGACCAAACGTATGCCAAAAGGGTGCGACAATAGTTATGTAGTAGTCAATGTAGTAGTAGTAGTCAACACTACTAGTTGAGCACAACAGGGTTAATAAAAAGTTGCATACTTGTAAAGGTTGTATTAGATAGAGTAGCATGGCATTGTCTTAGTAACCTAGAATGTAGGCTATAAGCTATTCCGTATACCTCCTTTACAAGCTGGTAAAGCTTGTGGTATTTTGACACCATTACCAAAAGCCTGTTTATATGGCTGGTAAGTGTCTGTCTGGGTTGCATATTCCATTTGTGCAAATATAAGTCTCTTTCCTTGTCCAGTGTGTTCAACCCAGTTGACCCATTTTGTGGTGCAGACTCCGTTTGAGGGCACATTATTAGGATGCATCTACTGGTGTAACTATAAGGGATGCAGGGGATGCGGTTGAACCCGGGCCCAGGAGCCTCAGGGGCCCATAAGGCCTCTCTTCTCTATTATAGGGAGCCCAGTACTATGAATAAAACATTATAGTTGGGGGCCATGTTACAGGTTGTGCTTTGGGGCCCAGGAGCTTCAAGTTACGCCTCTGGATGCATCCACCAGTACACACTTGCAGCAATAACCTACTACACTGCCATAAACACGAATCACATGTCATAGTAATGGTAACAGAAATAGAAAAAAACACAGAATATTAGAAGATGTCAATCACTGCACTATAAGGCAAGTCACAATAACTGAAGGCCACATCATATGGTTGTATAACGGCTATGTATTTACTGTACAAATACTTAATATCCTGTACACCACCTGGTCAGATTGTCCATGTAGGTATTGAATAAAAATGACTAAGAAGGATATTCAGCTTTATAGAAGTATATTTTCTAACCCTATAAATAGTATACAAATAGTATAGACAACACTTTTCCATTAAAAGAGGTTGCACCACAATTACAAGTTATCCAACTCTCTCATTAGAGGGGGTTTTAATGCTAAGACCCTCACAAATCTCGAAAATGGGACTCCTGTGTCCGCTGTACCTGTCACTGTAGGGGGCGCTTCTTTGCCCACAGTGACGTCACTCGGAATCAAGCACTGGCTGAGCATGTACAGTCAGCATGCCATTCATTTCCATAGGGCTGATGGAAATGCCCAAGTGCTTGCTGCTCGGCTATCTCAGCAAGCCTATTTAACGTGAATGGAGTGCCACTGCGCTTCTGCATCGAGCGCTCCAGTCAGTCTCCTCCTCACTGTGGGGAGTGCTATAACCCTGCAATGAGGAGGATGGGGGACACAGGACCCCCATTCCTGGGATCAGTGGGGGTCTGACTGGCAAGAGATTTTTTAACTTTCATTTTCAAATCTATCCCATAATGCATCAGCACTGCATTAGCTGAGGCTATACCATTTCAGCCTGCTGAGGAAACGGTTTAATTCTAACTATCTTCTATTTTCACCCAAATAAGCTACAGACCATAAATACACAGTCAGTTGAATGAACTGTGTACTCCTCTATTATAATGCTGGGCGATCAGACTGCGTATTCAACATGTCAGTTCTCCTTTAAGCTCATAAGCAGTTAAACTGATGCTTTATATAACCAGCGTAGTAAACATTAAGGAAAACGTATTGTAGGAAGTGGTGTTATAAAATAAAGCACTAAGAAGCTGATGTATAAAGGTTGTCTTGGGACTAATGAATATCATATAAGCATATACAAAAAATTAACTGCACGGTTGTTAATAAATGAGATTTCTATAGTGTGAATACATGCCAAAAATGGAATGCACTTAGAAGATGTAATCATAACGTAACAGTTTTTTTTTAATGGTAAAATCAATATCTTCATCACAAATTGCTTTTTCAATTTTCCATTCTTTGTAATTAAAGTGTATATACATGGAGAAAAAGAAGGTGTAACATAAAAAGACATATGGGGTAAAAATCTAAATGTTGCCCACCTTTATAAAATCGAGCATATGTATAGTTAATAATTTCCCATGTAACGATTATAATCATTATGCCTCTTGTATTTAAACTGTCATTTCTGACTGATGAAGAGGTGCTTAATAAGTCAAAACATTGTCACATATCGAATGATTTTCCTAAAATAAAAACTGCATTGTGGCCACTACCTTTGGTCATGTGCCTTTCTCTAATGACTGCTCTTATTCTTATTTCACCATGTCCTATTATGAAATATGGACTTACAACCTCCCTTTGTTGGTTAGAGAAGAGATCTGCTGCCAACAGCTGCTCTGGTTCTCCAGGACTCGGGGTGCATTCACACAGGTGAGTGCGATATCAGTCCAAGAAACTCAGACCGATATCGCACTTGCGATCCTGTGATTTCTACTGCAAGTGATTTTTCAATCTTGCATCATATCGCAGTCAATCAGATATTGCACATTAAACTCTCCTGTATGAATGTGATCATAGACTTAACCCCCTCAGTGGCAGGTTTATTATTACCATGTCAGTGCAGCAAACCCTGGAGATTTTACTGAGGTAATTCAAAGTGGCAAACATGTACAGTGGCACAATAACTGTGTGTCCTGGCCAGCATTTCAGCAGTGGAGCTGTCCACAGAAATCTTCTGGGGTTTAAGTGCATGGTCAGTGCAGCAAGCCCAGTAGATTTTCCTGGCGTGCCACTAAAAGGGTTAAATGGGCACAGTGTATGGGTAGTGTTACGTATACTTTTTTAATGCTAGCTCTCAGTCAATAGGGAATTGTGAAATGTACTACAAGCAGTGCATTTTCTTTGTAGTGCCTTTTGCACGTTTAGTGCTTTTTGGGTCCACGACATCTTCTTCAAAATCACAACATGCTCTGGGTATGGTGTTTTTTTATCTGGCATTTTTCCATAGGTAAAAAGGCGAACAAATAGCCTTCATGTAAGCAAAAGGCAACAGAAAAACAAACAGTAAAAAAAAAAAGCTGGCATCATAAAAGAAAAAAGCATTATTCTGGCACTCGTTAAAAGTGCACAAAAAACAGGAGGAAAAGACTGTCTAACGGAAGCCTGCATTCTCACAGGCGGTTTTCACTTGCGAGTTTTGTCTGACTGCGATATGGATGGAACTCGCACATGAAAAGAACCCATTCTATTTTATCTGTTTATTCACAAGTGATTTATTTTTTAGATGGCATGTCCTATTTTCGGGTGAGTCTATTCAAATTTCCTATGGTAGGCAAAAAGAATTGCATCGCTCTCGCCTTGTAAATGTGATTTTCATGTAAGTGCAAGGCGCGTGAAAATTGCATGTGCAGCGATGCATTCTTCTTGCAAAACGCATCGAACTCGTAGAAAAACAAAAATCACTGGTTTACGAGTGTAATATCTGTCTGATATTGCACTCGCCTGTATGAATGCACCCATATACTATATTTCTCGTGCAGTGGCTCCCTTCAGCTTCCCAATAGAATACCCTGTTCACCTTCAGTAGCCCTGTTGGCTTTGATGCTCACGCCTGTTTATTCCCGAACAAAAGGAAACAAGATGGGTTGTGGAACATGGCTGATAGTCAGATGTCAGGAATCTAATGTGGGTAGACATCTTTGTGTCCACTTCTAGTAAATGACCCCCTATGAGGCCCGACTACATTGTTGTAAAAGATCATCATATCATATAAACATAGAGGAGTAGATGTATTATCTGGTTCGTGCTAGAACCGTGGCATCAAAAAGTTGCAATTTAGGTGCAAGTGCCAAAATTGTGACTTTTTGATTCATTTACACCCTGTTTTGGAAAATGGGTGTGGCCTGATGTAAGGGGGTGGGCCACATAGCCTTCGGATTTACCGTAATTTATTCCAAAAAATGGCACAAATTAAAGCTGAACCTATGGCAGTTTGCAACTGGAGTAGATTTCAGCCTGGTTAATGGAGGTGCAGCCCTTAATACATTTATTGCACTAATGTCAGCATTAGGCCTTAGTCAGACGGGCGTTTTTTCGCGCGATTTGCGCATCGCATGTCGCATGCGCATGCGCAAATCGCATGACCGGAGGCGAAAAATCGCGGGAAAAATCTGCACCTAGCTGCGTTAATCGTCACAGCAAAACGCCCGTCTGACCGGAGAAAAATCGCCGTGCGCATCAAAATGCGCATGAAACTTCGTCTGACCGGCGAAAAAAATGATTTTGGTGCGCACATAAAACGCAGAACGCAGATAGGCGCGATCTGCGAATCGTCGTGTCCTATAATTTTTCGCATATGCGCATAAAAAGCGGACATGTGACCGATACCATAGCGAACCATTGGTTCTATATATGCGCAAATCGCATGCGCAAAACACGCGAAAAAACGCCCGTGTGACTAAGGCCTTAAAGTTTACTTAGACCAGTGTTTCATATGGGCCGGTCTAAGTAAATATGCTCCAGTGTGCATTTTTTTGCATGGTTGACGTGAGAAAGCATTTGCTTGGTTTTGTAGTGATTTAGAAGATTTACAATATACATATGTTTACCCCATGACTATTTCCATTCTAGAACAGTACGAGCCACTGATGCCATGTTAGATTGACTATCAAAGCTCTGCTCATGATTGGGTGTTGTTCATGTGTATTAGATTTGACTGATCCTTTCAAACCCACCACATTGAAAAAGTACATAGATGAATTTATGTTAGCAAGTACGAAAAGCTCGTTAATACTAGTGCAATAAAAAGTGCAAGAACGACTCTACTATGTTGTGGGCATTTAACTTGGCTGTAATGTAATGTCCTCTGCCAAACAATTTAAAATAAATGCATACTGAATAAACGCAAGCAGTGGTCTTTATTATGAAGTGTGGTCTTACTGATTATCTCTATTAGAAAGAGAACAAAGTGGAATTAGTCAAAATTAGTACAATAGCAATACAAAGCCAGTGTTACCATTATAATCTACTAATTCTAAAAAGTGTTGCCTTTCGATATATACCTCAAGTTTCCTTAAGAATTTAGTAAACATTACGGCCCACATTTATTAAGATTGGCGTTTCCTATGTTGGAATGGTTTGCACCAAATTTATTAAAAGGTACACACCTTTAAATATACGGGTCACATTCCAAACTGCCTAAAAGTTAAAACCACAAATCATATCAGGGATAGATGATATCAGGAAGAGATGTTCCCACTTAAAGTTGTTTTGCTGCAGAAAAAAGACAGCTCTATACATTGCGCAGTGGCCCGGGTTGGTACTGCAGTCTAAGGCCCAATGTCCACGGGCAGATTTTAAAGGGGTTGTCCCGAGGCAGCAAGTGGGTCTATACACTTCTGTATGGCCATATTAATGCACTTTGTAATGTACATTGTGCATTAATTATGAGCCATACAGAAGTTATAAAAAGTTTTATACTTACCTGCTCCGTTGCTGGCGTCCTCGTTCCCATGGTGCCGACTAATTTTCGGCCTCCGATGGCCAAATTAGCCGCGCTTGCGCAGTCCGGGTCTTCTGCTGTCTTCAATGGGGCCGCTCGTGCAGAATGCCGGCTCCGTGTAGCTCCGCCCCGTCACGTGCCGATTCCAGCCAATCAGGAGGCTGGAATCGGCAATGGACCGCACAGAAGAGCTGCGGTCCACGGAGGAAGAGGATCCCGGCGGCCATCTTCAGCCGGTAAGTATAGAAGTCACCGGAGAGCGGGGATTAAGGTAAGCGCTGAGCGGTTTTTTTTTAATGTCTCTGCATCGGGGTTGTCTCGCGCCGAACGGGGGGGGGGGGGGGGTTGAAAAAAAACAAAACCCGTTTCGGCGTGGGACAACCCCTTTAATAATAGAATCTGCGCTAGTCATCCAAAGCTCTAGGCACCCATAGGGATGCATTAGCATCCGCAAAACAATTAAGAGCATGCAGATGTGATTGTTTTTTCCCGGCATGCGGATCGCACACGCGAGAAGAACTCGCAGCATGCTCCATTTTCTGCGGATCCCGCAGGACGGCTTCCATTGAAGTCAATGGAAGCTGTCCGATCTGCGGCACAGCCACAGCTGTCAATGTGGACTGGAAAGTAGGAGATTTAAAAAAAAAAATTGCACTGTGCACGCATTCGGCACGTTACTAGCACGTCCGGACGCATCCGCCGTGCTGAAGAAAGAAGATCTGGCCGGTATGGAGGAGACTTGCGCTGGATCTGGACAGGTAAGAAAATGTCTTTTCCTGCCCATGTCTGCGGGGACAGCTGGATTCCGCTGCGGGATTCAGCAGTGGAATCCGTGCGTGCAAGTGAACATTGGGCCTAAGTGGCATTCATTTTAATAAAACTCAGCCTGCAGTACCAGCCCAGGCCACTGTGTAATCTATGGTGCTGTCTGCTTTGTGAAGCAAAACAGCTGGAAGTGAGATGACTTCCTCTAAGCAGGGAGATCATTCTATAGTGACCACAGTGACATCTCATGTCATCTTCAACTTTTGGCGAATGGGTCATAAGAATTGAAAGTTCTGTGTAATTTTGGCACGTGCAATGAATTTTTGGTGGAGATTGCGCCAACAACTGCCACAAACTATTAAATAAATGTGGGCCTATGAGATCTAAAATTATTAATAAAGACAAATGTATAATCATGGTTTATTACAGGATTTTACATATTTTAAATAATTATAGTTCCCTAAGTATTGAAACATGATAAACCCCTTTGCACCCCAGTGAACCAGTTTGGTGGCCAGGATATAGCTTAGCAGACGTGTTAGTGGGCATATGTGGTAGCTAGGACTGGCCTCATGTCAGATGGTGGCCTGGTCTGTCTGTTCTGTTGGCGCACTCTAATGGTGTACTGTCATACAGTGTACAAATAACCAAAATATACATTGTCTAATTACCAACATCATACAGTATGATGGCTAAATGACAGTGCCATATATTCCACAAGTAATACTTTGCCTAAAAAACAATGTTATACAACGCTGCTATCACCATATACTGCAAAAATATAAAGCCATACAGTAACAATACCACAGCACCTAAAGAAATACCAGCATAGTGACCAAGTTCCACATATGATCTAATATCAGTACCAATACCAGTGTATTATAATAATAGCTAAGTAATATTGCTATATAATTAAGATTCTTTGTGGTCTCAAGCCTTCAGAAACAGGACATTGGTTACACCCCTCAGTGGGGATGGTTGATGTATAGTCACTAGAAATGAGCGAGCATGCTCGTTTAAGGCTGATGCTCGAGAGAGCATCTGTCTTTTCGAGTAACTGCTTACTCGTCTGAGCAACATGCGGGGGAGCGGCGGGGAATGGGGTGAGCGAGGGGGAGAGAGAGATCTCTCTCACCCACCCCCCCCCACCGTCCCCCTGCATGGTGCTCGGACGAGTAAGAAGTTACTCGAAAAGACAGATGCTCTCTCGAGCATCAGCCTTAAACGAGCGTGCTCGCTCATCTCTAATAGTCACACAATCCTAAGGCCGGCCCCAGTCAGTGTTTTCCCCCTCCTTCTTGTCAACAGCAGAGAGAAAGCTGTTCTGCAGTAAAGGCTATGGACAACTTCACACACTTTTTCGATGCCTTTTTAGTGAAAAACCTTTGTATTTGGAATTATAGCCGTTTCCCTCCTGCATTTTACAACTGTGCACTACAAGGTGGAGGGCTCAATTTCTTCCTAAATCTGTAGCTCAGGGGAGGGGGGTATGTTCATTATCCACTTAACAGCAGTGGAGGAAGTGATGTGAAAGTTAAGGTTTACAGCCGGGTGGGGCTTGAAGATGTGCAAGCAGCACATAACTTAAAGCCTCATGCACACAGGCACTCACGGATTCAGCTGCTGAATCCCACAGCAGAATCCGTGCGTGCCCGGAGACATGGGCATTAAAAGACAGGTTCTTACATCTCGGGATCCAGCGCGGGTTTCCTCCATCGTGGCTGGATCTTCTTTCTTCAGCAAGGCGGAAGCTTCCAGGGACGCCTGCTGACGCATGCCTTTTTTTTAATCTCCTGCTTTCCTGCGGATCCGCAGCACGTCCGTAGTAACAGTAAAAAAAATATTAATGTTCCTGGATGGGACCTGGTCTCCATTGCCAACAGTCACCAGGCCCCAGCAGCTAAAGCTTGTATTCACGAGCAGATAGTAGTGCTGGCTGCTTGTACTGCTTAGGTACGTTGTACAATGAAAATCATAATTCATGCACCCAATTTTTATTTAAATGGCAGGTCTTTATAGAGGAGTTCCTAAACCCAAATGAGATCGTGGAATGAGACCATTTACCAACATGGTATTATATCCAAGCTGATATGAATGGCCCAGGGAAATGAAAAATTGCATAAATTGATGATTGTTGAACATATAGGAGAAATCCCATTTCAAGAAATGTTTAAAACTCTGACATTAAATCTGTGTAACTAAGCGCTGTGATTGGATCGAGTGCCAGCCAATCACAGCCGCCACTCGATAAACCAATCACAGCCATTCAATGATGTCATTCACTGAATGGCTGTGAATAATTGAGCGCCGGCTGTGATTGTCCGGCGCTCGATGCAATCACAGTACTTAGTTACACAGCGCTGATGGTGGAGGAATTGAAAATCGAGGCAGAGAGATGACTGCAGGGAGAAGTCTGACGCGACTTGCCGCACCGCCGGTGACAGCATCGCGCCAGGGATACAAATGCCGGCTGAGAAGTGAGTATTGCGTGTTTTTTGTTTATTTTTACCTCACTTGAGAATAAGCTGAGGGGGCTTTTTCAGCACATTCGAGTATATAAAGGTATATGGAAAATGTCCTAGTAAAATTAGTTTCTGTATAATATCCTCACCACCCTGTATATTTATACGAGTATCTATATCAATTTACGACTGTTAGTATACAGTAAGTGTATTACACATATGAATATTCCGGACAGGATGTGTGGACAATACGTAAAAGACCTCGAATTGTTCATGACTGTTCAGTACATTACTTGAGATGTAACCTTTATATGCGAATGAAAATATACTGTATTCTATGAAACCAATGTGATATTCCCCTGTTTTGATATTTTTGATATTTGGATATTATGAAAATTACAAATAAAGGAGTTTAAAAAAAAATCATAATTCATAATGTATGAAGTCCCCATTCCTGGCTGTATATATTTATGTCACATCTACTCCTCCCCTGCTGTAACATAGTCAGTGAACAACCCGTCCCAGCAGAACCTTTCAGTTAGTCTGAGTGATGGATTCTCCTAGAAACGGAGTCCTCCAGTTTGTGGTGTACAACTATAAACTGCAAGCACCGGAGGCGAATGCTTAAACTTGGATTCTAATTTCAAAAATTATTTTTCAGTACAAATCCATCAATTCTAAAAATTTACAAAGGTGTCCATGGCCTTTAAGAGTTCTCAGACAGCTTAAGAGTTGCAAGGGTTTGGGGTTCATGGGTAATGATGGAGTATATAGAGAGTGTGCGATAATCTATTTCCTGTTGGGGAAATTGTTTTATAGTGTTTTCCTTTGCATGTGTGATATGATGAGTTTGAAAAAGTGACAAGTCAGTTTATTAAATATAGAATGTATGAGATAACAAACAGTAATTCACTCTGGAACTTGAAAATATTCAGCACTCTATGTTATAAGCAAAAGGTTTACGATATGACTTAAAATGGACTTCTAGAATATATACTACATCACTTTAATGAAATGCAAGTTATTTGTTGTCTCCTATATAAAATGTCTATTGAATTTTCAAGTGCTGCGTTTGAAGTCAACTGCTAAATGCTTATTTCATAACACTAACACATGATTATTCCGCTATGTAAATAGGGGCGTCATAACTATGTTTGAACAGAGGTGAGGAAAGTGCAGGGATGGCGTGTATATATATGCCAAAATGCTTTCCCCTGCAGTCTGGGAAGATGCCGCTTACCGCAAGGTTCTCACCTTGCCTCATGGATTACAAATGTAGCAAAGTTTAACATGACTGTAATAACTTTTTGAAACAAGTTATGTTAAGCAATTGATTAGCTATTGTTATCTTATCTTCATACAGCAACCCATTTTAGACGCAACGAATAACGCTCAAAATTCGTTAAAAGTGTCTAAAGTCAGCGATAATCATTACGTGTAAACGTGCGCCCATCGTGCACTTTTTGTTAGTAATTTGTTCATCGTTGTCCTTCAGTCCGCTTAAAATCATTTTGTAGTTTGCTTATTATACATTAAGTGTCAAGTTAAACTTTGCTGCATCGGTGTGTTATCCTAGCAGTAGATACTAGATCTGCATAGTTGAGTTTTCAAAAAAATGAAAAACTCAGTGTGGCATCAGCATAAGGCTAGTTTCACACGGGCAATCGCGATTTTGCCATGAAAAAATCGTGGCAAAAGCACGCCTTTGTTCACTGCGATTTTTGAGCGTCGGCCATGCTTTCTTTTTTTTTAGAGAATACTCTTGAATCACATTACTGCCGGCCGCAATAAAATCGAGCAATTTTTTTTTTATCACACAAGTCAATGGGACTTTCTAATGTCAAAATTGCACCGTAACGCATGTTTATAGCGTTGCGATGTGATAAAACGCAGGCTCCATAGGGATACATGAGAGCTAAAAACAATCAAGGCATGCTCTATATTTCTGCAATGTACGATTTTTTTTATCTCTTAACATCACATCAGCGAAAACACCTAAACTGCCTTTTTGCTGACCAATGCATCAGGCAAAAATCATGTGAAAATCGTACGATTTTCTCGCCCGTGTAAAATCACCTTAAGGCCTCTTTCACACAAGCGCCGTTTGCCCACATGAGAAGCGCGCACAGAACGTGCTTCTATAGGAACTAATAGGTTCTTATAGAAGCGTTCACATGGACGATTGTTAGATAGAACATGCGACTACAAACTCACATGTCAGCTCCAAGGTGCGTTTAAAGATAGGACCTGTCCTATCTTTGCTGCGTGCTTTCTATACACTCCTATCGGAACTGGAAAGCACGCAGTCCGCACCTTGGATCGTGTGAATGGGCTACTTTAAGTAGCTTGAAGTAGCCCTTTCACGCGATCTTTAGAGCAGTGTAGCCGCAAGCTATGCACGCAGCTACACTGCGGGGGGACAGCGCTTGTCTGAAAGAGCCCTAAGACAGATCCTA
Organism: Eleutherodactylus coqui; assembly: GCF_035609145.1. Lineage (NCBI taxonomy): Eukaryota > Metazoa > Chordata > Amphibia > Anura > Eleutherodactylidae > Eleutherodactylus > Eleutherodactylus coqui. The sequence goes on along the minus strand of NC_089845.1, from coordinate 52,772,973 downwards.
GGAGTTGTACTAGGCAACACTTGACTACCTGATGAATAATCTGTAGTGATGAGCGAGCATACTCGCTAAGGGCAATTGCTCGAGCGAGCATTGTCCTTAGCGAGTACCTGCCCGCTCGGGAGCAAAGATTCGGCTGCCGGCGGGCAGGGAGCAGCGGGGGAGAGCGGGAATGGAGGGGAGATCTCTCTCTCCCTCTCTCCCCCCCTGCTCCCCCTGCTCACTGCCGCAACTCACCTTCACCCGCGCCGGCACCCGAACCTTTTCTCTCGAGCGGTCAGGTACTCGCTAAGGGCAATGCTCGCTCAAGCAATTGCCCTTAGCGAGTATGCTCGCTCATCACTAATAATTTGTAACTTATTGTTAAAGGTGTGTACAGCTAAGATTTCAGATTTATTGTAAATGGTTTCCTGGAGGATCTGATGCCACATTAAATGCCCACTAGAATACTTTCAGGTGACTTTAGTTCTGCATACTCCATGAGTACATGCAAGGTGCCACAAGCGCAGTCAGCGTTCTCCATCTGCTGAGGCTGAAGCATGTACACAATTACACTATTAGATTAGCCCATCATTTCTGCAGCCTCAGTGACCAGCTTGGAGCCATCCCATGATGTCTTGAACTGTTCAGGAACAGGAAATTCTTTCTGCAGAGACAAAACCAACACAAGAGATTATATAAACCCCGGGATACAATGCCGAAACAGGGAGAATGGGAGTGAAACTGTATGAATGATTAGGTCTTTACAAGTCAGACAAGCCTGGATTATGGACCTTTGCTCATTACATCTCCCAGGATGATGTTGTTGTAGTGCACAGCTATAAATCACACTGGGTTCAAACACAGTACAACTACCACAGAGATGCCGTGCCCGCTGCTGGCACTAGAAAAATGAGTTTTTCTTACCTACACAGCAGCAATTCTAGTGCAGTTTCAGTACCAATGAGTGAAATATAGCCCTATGTATTATTGCAGACCTGAGAAGGATACAAATGTACTTGCCTTGCTAAGCTTGTAGCCAGGGGCGTAACTAAAGGCTCAGGGGCCCTGATGCAAAAGGTGAGCTGGGGCCCCCCCTCTATCTGTATCTGTACCCGTACCCATACCTATACCATGCTGCACAGAGACATAACTTGAAGCTTCTGGGCCCCAATGCAAAACCTGTAACAGGGCCCCCAACTATAATGCTTTATTCATAGTACTGGGCTCCCTATATGGAGAAGAGAGGCCTTATAGGCCCCCTAGGGCTCCTGGGTGCAACCGCATCCCCTGCACCCTCTTTAGTTACGCCCCTGCTTGAAGCCTTCTATGGCCATGTAGGCATATTTACTTCATATGCCAGTCTAAGTAAACTATGCACCATAATCAGTGTGACAAATGTATTAAGTGCGGGCCTTTTAACCCCTTAAGGACCAGGGTGTTTTGGTCCTAAAGGACTAGACACTTTTTAGGGATTTTACCTATGATTTTACTGTCCTATTTTTTTTCTTCACCAACCAAAATTATTTTTGCCGTGTTTTTTTCCCATGACATACAGGGCTATTTTTTATATCTTTTAATTCCTTGGCTTTTTTTCCTGTTTTTAATCTTATTAGAGGTAAGGCCTCATTCAGATGAGCATGTTTATGTACGTACATACGTCTGCAGGAGACCGCGCATCTATTTGAACCATTGGCTCTAATTATTGAATGACAGCTGAGCGCTGCCTGTGATTGGTCACAGTGCTCAGCCAATCACAGGCAGCACTCGGCCATTCATTTAATTCAATGAATGGTCGAGCACTGCCTGTGATTGGCTGAGTGCTCAGCCAATCAGACGCAGCCCTTTCAGCAGGCAGAGATTTTAAATCCCCTCTGCTGAAAGTACTTCATTACCGTGCAGGGAGAACAACCGGCTAGACGTGCCTGAGCCCTGGCGGATGGGTGAGTTTATATATTTTTTTATTTTTTACAACAGCTAGGGATGATTTTCAGCGAAGGGCTTATTATTTAAAGCCCTTCCCCAAAAATCACTGCAGGGTTTGCCGGCAGGCCATTGCTTTCAATGGGGCCGCCGGCAGCAGCGGCGTCCCCATTGAGAGCAATGCTGCACGTGTTTTGGCATGTGTGTTGACGTGCAAATTTGTGCAAATGCACGTTCGTGTGAACGAGGCCTAAATAGCAACATTTTTATTTTACATTTATAGTTATTTTTAGAATTAGTATATTTATACTAGAATAAAGTACAGGAATGGATTCCTCATTTTGTTTTGATATATAATTTACATAGTCTCAGATAACAGGGCGTATATGGCGGCTTTGGTTGGCATCAGTAGTGGGTCATTTTATTTTTTATATATTTATTTTTTTTTTTACTTATTTTGGTAACTATTTTTTTTACTATGTCCCTCATGACGTCATATAAGACCTCCTGGGGGCTATTTACATTGTGTTTTTTATTTATTTATTTCAAACCTTTCCATTGCAGCTGGAGCATCCATAGGAGCCCAAATTACAGGTGAAAGCATCCCCCTGTAGTGGCAGTAGTCACTAGCAGAGTTAATCTGGGTCTACTAGGAGCCTGCAGCTCTGACTTGTTAGAGGGCACTCGGTGGTCACGTGATCGCCAGGTCAAATAGTGGAAGGAACAATTACGCTTTCTCTCTTCACTACATAGCGCTCATTGAGAGCTATGTAGCCTGTAAAGGAGAAGGCAGAAGTGGTGAAAAAATGATTTTGGCTTCTCCTCCGGGTCCTTGGCTGTGACTAACAGCCGAAGACCTGACCTGCTCCTGTGAGTTTGTAGGAGCAGCAGCAACTTTAATCCTATGCCATATTTTTACTGTCGGATGGGATTAAAGCCCAGGGCTAAGCGCCGTAAATTTACTATGCTTGGTCCTTTAGGGGTTAATACATTTGTCACATCTGGTGGCACCTCCATGCACCATACTGAAACCTACACTAGCTACAAGTTAGGTGTTAGCTATAATTTTGGGTATTATCAGGATGTATAATCCTTACACATTTCCCTTTTTTTTCCTCATAAAGTTGTCAGTGGATGTTGGGGGTAAATCCAAGACATTGAGTATGTATATTGTTTGAATGCTCGATCAACCGTAATATTACGATGGCGCCGGCGGGGTTACCTTCTTGACATGGAATTTATGAGGAATAGGAGAGGTCAATATAATGAAGGTTTTATTAAATAGTATAAAACAATATCAACTATTAATATGCTGTCTTCGAAGATGGATTTGATTGTATCAAGTTTCTAAATAAATATCAGATTGGACAAAGTTTTCATGCTACATATTCTACGTACTCGAGAGGGGGGAGCAAACTCATTCAATGTTGTTTCACTTTTGAGTGTATTTTTTTAAAATCAGTTAAGGTCGAAAAGGTATGTGTGTGCTTATGATAAACTTTACAATGTTCTCTGTATTGTGTCTGGAATATATACACTCATTGTCAAGTACCTAGAAGTTGTCAGCAGAATCAAATGAAACTTTTTCTGTGTGATTGTAACATTGATATAAGTAAGTGATTACAATATCAGAGCAAAAGGATATTTTGTTGCGGAAAACTGAGACCTGTTATATCGCCTCAAGCTTGGATACAAGATGTGACACAGGTGAGTATGGAGGCTCTAGTACCCTGTTGTACCGCCTCTAGCTTGGATCCAAGATGTAATATGGTAGGGCACGGAGGCATACAGGTTCTGTATGGTATCCGGCAGTATATCTGTCCACATTTGCTATCTCAGTCTCATGATCATGCAAACTCGTAGGCTGTCAAAGTTGGCACCCCAAATGGCCCCATACATGTTCTATTAGTGATAAATCAGGCAACTAGGCAGGTCATGGAAGTGTGACACTATTGTGGAGGCATTCCTACGGCACCCTTGCTCTGTGTATCTGGGTATTATCCTGCTGGAAAATGACTCTTGCAAGCCCTTCATCAGAGGCAACACATGTGGCTGCAGGATGTCCTGAACATATCGCTGAGCTGTCATTGTCCCTCGTACCACTACTAGGGGTGACCGACTGTCATATGCGAGGGCCTCCCAGACCATCACACCAGCAGTGGGGGCAGTGTGCCGCTACATAACAAAGGCAGAATTGAGGGGCTCACCCCAAGGTTTCCAGATACGAACACAGTCATCATCAGTGCCCAAACAAAACCCAGATTTGTTGCTGAAAACAACCAGGTTCCACTTCGCAGCATCCAGTTTTGACATTCACGACACCAATGCAAACAGAGGCAATAGTGGATGGGTGTCAAAGCAGTACACGTAATGGGCACCGTGAGAACCAATGTCCTTCAGTGAAGTGCCTGGAAATGGTTCCGAAGGGCACAGGGGCCTGTAATAATGGTGCCACCTGTCGCTGGATGGCGGTCAACAAAACAATTGGAGCTGCTCATGCTTGTTGCATGATCAGATGATCCTGTCTACTGATGGTATGTCAAGGATGTCCTGAGCCCAGCCACCTTGCGTGCGTGCCCTTACATATCCACTGGTCCCAACACCTCCTTACTGGTCAGAATATCCCAGGTGGCAGGCAATTTGTTGATATGTCCATCTAGCTTATCACATTCCAATAATGCGCTCCCTCTCAAACTCTGTTAACTGGGCGAAATAATAATAATAAACTTTATTTGTATATCGCCAACATATTCCGCAGCGCTTACATAGACAGGGGGATACAGAAAGACAAAAGTACAAACATTACAGAACCACGGTTACATAGTAATCAATTGATGGAAACACTAGGGGTGAGGGTCCTGCTCCAACGAGCCTACATACTACAAGTAATGGGGTGATACAGAAGGTAAAGGGGCTGGAGATGTGCCCGGTATGGTGAGATGGAGTGTGAGGGATGCTATACACAGACAATGGTCAGGCATTTAGCCGTGTGACGGCAGAAACAGTATGACTTCAGGAGCGGTTTATGATGGCTAGCAGGGATTGCAGTCAGTAGGTCAGGGAGCATGTTATCAGGCGGTGTACAGATGGGTTTGTTTAGGGAATGCGGTATGCCTCCCTGAAGAGGTGCGTTTTTAGAGCACGCCTGAAGTTCTGCGAGTCCTGGATTGCTCTGGTAGCCGACTGAGCGCCCTTTTAATTCGAACTTCTCATTCCCGCCTCCAAGACTTCTCCAAAGCAGCACCGGTCCTCTGGAACGCACTACCAACGGCAAGCCGGGCAATCCAGGACTCGCAGAACTTCAGGCGTGCTCTAAAAATGTCTCTGATTGCGTTGAAGAGACATGTCTAGTGGAAAAGTTCTACAGAAATGGAGAGAGAGGTCACTACATACAAGGATGGAACCATTTTTGGGTCCTCAGGTGGCAAGACCATTTATCTAATCATGTCACAACTCTAATCATTTGCATATCTGCCTGGAATGTAACTGCATGCCAAGTTTGTAGCAAGACAACAACTCCTTCTAGGTGCTTATTTTTTTCAGGTTTTTTTTTAACAATGAGTGTATATTTCCATCATATTCTGTGTTGCCATTAAAAAAAAATCCTGTTGTTTGTGGGAAAGGTGATCAATTGCTTTCTTATTACCCGTGAGAAACTTTTAGATATATGAAGAATTAGAAGAAATCTGTCAGCTTGCACATTCTGTCCTAACTACAGGCATCATGTTATAGAGCTGGCGGAGCTGAGCAGATTGATAGTTTTATGGGAAAAGACTCAATATAGCTTGTATTTTACTCTTTTATAACTCTGCTCCTTCTAAGCTGCACAGTCCAATGGGCGATCTTATCAGTGATTGACAGTTATCTATGAATGACTGTATATACAGAGGTAACTGTCAATCTCATCATTGGGGTCCATTTGGGACCCCGCAAGTAAGATCAGGAATTTAAATGCTGCTGCCAGAACTGACAGTGGCATTTACAGGATTATCAGATGCGAGAAACAGACGGCATCCACATTGTATGAGGTGGGATCTGCTCCCAATCCCCTTACAAACCCCAAATAGACAGGATGTAACTGTATGTCCTGTGTCGTTAAGGAAACACTGATGTATAATGGATCAAAAGTGGTTGAACATGAGAAACCCATGTCTTTTTTTCACCCTATGTTATTTTGCAAATTGAGAGGCTAAAGAAGGATATAAACCAACATAGAATAAAAAGAGAATAAAACACTGCTAACAAACACACAACACCACAGTGTACAAGTGAAAAACAATCCATTAAGGTGCTTAGTGCAAAAATATCAAATAAAGTACATAATTATTTAACATACTGATGGTGAAAAGTGAAAATGTGTAATGATAATGAAATATACATACAATCCAGAGATAAAAAAGATAAAAAAATAGATGGCAGGTGAAAACCTAGACACAAAATGAAAATATACATATAAAATATAAATTCTTTACATGTGCCAAAGAATGTTTTTGAGATAAAATGTATGGTATATAAAAAAAACAGCTATTAGAAATGATAAAATTAATACCATAACTGGTCGACATATAAACCAAGTGTATAAACATGGAGGCCCATGAAAAAGAAGTTGAAACCAATAATGAAATAAAGTGTGAAATGATTTAAAAATTATCAACCCAATGAAAAAATTATCCAAATTGCTATATGCAATAAATATAATAAAAAATACATCTACTCATAATAATAAGTACAGTATAAAGAACATCACATTGAGAATATGTGTGCATGGAAATGGTCATGAACCAAACTATGGTGAAAAGAGGTAAATCAATATATAAAGTGTGCCCCACCCCCCACCCCCCAGTTCATAGAGATGTAGGAAAGCTACAGCTAAACACATAAAACATAATAAAAGTCAAAATATATTAGAAACACATTGGTCCCAAGTGCAACTATAAATCAATTAATCCATGACAGGGATATACAAAATGCACCACCGCAACAATATTCAGTAGTTTAAAGTATCTACTAGGGATGAGCGAGTATACTCGCTAAAGCACTACTCACTTGAGTAATTTGCTTTAGCCGAGTATCTCCCTGCTCGTCCCTGAAGATTCGGGAGCCGCCGCAGCTGACAGGTGAGTCGCAGCGGGGAGCAGGGGAGAGCGGGCAGGAGAGAGAGATCTACCCTCCATTCCTCCCCGCTCTCCCCCGCAGCTCCCCGCCCCGCGCCGGCCCCGAATCTTCAGGGACGAGCACAGCGATACTCGGCTAAAGCACATTACTCGAGCGAGTAGTGCTTTAGCGAGTATACTCGTTCATCCCTAGTATCTACACAACTCCAGTCCTATAAACCACTAGAACGTAGTTTGTACTCTACTATATGCTCTTATGGTGCAAGTACATAATACTGTGTTTCCCCGAAAATAAGACAGTGTCTTATATTAATTTTTGTTCAAAAAGGTTTAACTTTTTTACATGTATAGCTGCCTGGGCACTATTTAAATTGACTTTTTTAATTAGCTGTTAGCAGGGCTTAATTTTGGAGCAGGGCTTATATTTCAAGCATCCTCAAAAAGCCTGAAAAATCATTTTGCATACTCAAAAATACTGGAAAATCATGCTATGTCTTATTTTCAAGGTATGTCTTATTTTCAGGGAAACAGGGTAGCATATTTTTATGTCACCGCACTCCAACAGCCGTAATTTTTTCCAATGATATAGCCATATGTGGGCTAAGTCATATTTTCAATACAACTATTTTTGGGGAGGGGCATACATAGTATAACATTTTTTATTAGATTTCTTTTGGGGGAGGAAGCAATTCTGTCATTTTCATGATTTTTAAACGTCATTCTTTTTACATAATCTGTCAACTACATTATACAGACCCTTACCACTTACGTGTATTTAACACTTTTGCAAAATAAAACCACTTTTTATGAAAAAAATGGTTTTATTTTTTAAAATGAACACTTTAAAAAAAAAAAAAATGGAAGATTTCCCACAGGACTTTACAATGTGATTGCTAATATAATGCTTTAGTATGGCAAGAATACCAAAGGATTACCGACTTCAGTAATAAACTGATAGGCAATGTATTAAGCATATAGCTATGGCAGGCCTGGGGGCTCAATCATCATCATACACAGGCATGGCATAATACCCTAAAGGGGTTGTCCGGCTTTCATCTACTGATAACCTATCCTCAGGATAGACCACTGTGACTGTGTAGGGAGATGGAAGCAGACAATACGTATACTTTGCAATGGCCTGGTGTGCGCGCTTTCCCATAGACTTGTATACGACAGCGCACACATGGGACTCTGAAAAGAGTCAGATTTTCACCCAACGCGTGAACTTCAAAGGTGGGCTTTGCAGGAACCAGGTGAGTATGAAGAATACAGCAATTGACTCCGTCACCTGCCCTAATAGCAGCAAAAATTAGATTACTGTTCTTTGGGTAGGTGACAAGTTCCCTTTAAATAGGTACTCCAGTTACTCAATGTTTAAATTTTGCAATGTGGTTCTGCTTTGGATTTTGTGTCTGTAGCTCTATAAACCATCAGCACTTCAGAATTGTCTATTCATAGATTGTCACAGATACTACCTATAGGCATTCTAGTGCTACAGGTCCGGCTTGCTCAGTAGGAACGATCAGGGGTGGTTTTTTTCTCTTCAGCTCTCAGATTGCTGACCAATAACAGACCAACTCTTAGCGGGGAAGAAAGTACAAAATGGGGAATCATGCGAATTTTAGTTTCAAACTACATATCGGCTGGGTTGTGGTGGCCAACTTGGAAAATAGTGATGTGGGCAAACCTCATAAACTGAGGGTAGGATAAAAAGGTAATGGCTGCTAAATTTATACCCATGAGCAGCTGTGTATAAACATGGCGTAAACACCTCCATATCTGGAATTTTGGAAAATTCACTTCCTAACTGCCCCTTTAAGGCATTTATCATTTGCATTTCAACATACATGTATATGATTAAGTGGAAAGGGGTTAATGTTTTTTCTTTTTAGCTTCGTGCCGACATTTTGGTGGCATTGCATATTTATTGCAGTGGTGATGCAGATGGTGTGATATGACCACAAGCAGACCAGCATTATTGTGCGTGTTTCACCACCATAGGTATATAATTGGGCCTAATTTTTAAACATATTGCACATAACCATTATTGTAATTATGCTCATGCTTTCTGTACAGACACTACAGTTGCATCAGGTATAGCAGGGCAAGTCACTGTATGAAGTGCTGTGACTTTACTTGTGTTCTCTCCTGGGGTGTTAAAGGGGATGAAAACACCTTGAAGGGCAGGATCCAAAAATTGGGCCCAATGTGCTACAGATTTGTGTTCAGCCACTTATATATTTCCCATATATCATACTGAAGACTGAGAATACATGTGTGACCATCTCTCTCCACTGCAAGTCAGGAGAAAACAGACTTTAATTGTAATTTGCAGCCCTGCATCCGAGGTTCTCGTAATGCAGTGGGTTGGCCACCATTAATCAAAAACTAATTTTTTGGTAATTTTTTTTTAGGTTAGATTGATTGTTGGGAATCTAATATTTCAACTACCAGCAAAAATCTAGTATTTTAATTTAAGCAAAGTCAAGATACAGGTGTACATCATCAATAAACCAATATATAGTCCAATATACTTTAGTAAATTTAGGCGTTTATTTTATTTTTTGATATTGGCTATAGATCATTACACAAAACAAACAAAACGCAGTAGTCCATAGAGAAATGGTTCATTATAAAAGACACAAAGCTTTTTGACTTACATAATCACCATTGTGTGGAACAAGGATATTCATCTCTGATGATTTGGCACTTATGATCTCACAGTCTATTGAACTTTCGCTGAGGTAAACATGGCAGCCATCTGTCTTGTTAATGGAAATGGTTGGCACTTTGCCCAAGACCTTTGTAGAAGCAAAAATATAGAACAGTTTATAAGGCCTCATGTCCACGGCATGCGCGGATACTTCATGCAGATTTACACAGCAGATGCACTGCGGGTCATCTTAAAATTGATTGATTTTTTCCACACAGATGTACGCGGATGTACTGCGGATCATCCGCACGACAAAAATCCGCAACCCCACCTCCCAGCCTTTTCCCCACCTCCCTAATTACTTCTAACCTTCAAATCCGCAGCGGATCTGCAAATGCAATTAAATGTATTTGCAGATGCACTGCGGACTCTGAGCTCCCATAGAGATGAATGGAGTAAGATCCGTGGCACAATGGAGCATGATGCGATTTATTATCTGCATGTGGCATCATTTAAAATCAAATCCGCAGGACTTAAATGAAGTGCGGATGCCCCATGCTTCTTTATAGGCGGCTAGAGCTGCGGATCAATAAATAACATCCACCCGTGGACATTGGGCCTAAGCAGTTTTGAAGAACAAGGCCACTTTACAAATAAACATTATTCAAAATGTAATAAAAACCTACACTTAAATTCATTTCAGAATTAAAGGAGTCCAACAAATAGTCGACATGTTTAGATGCTGGAAGTACTCAATGAGATCTTGTACAATTGAGGATTCACCATAGTAAGCAACATTGGGTAAATACTTAGAAGTTACAACTAGCTTTACCTAACCCTCAACAAAATTGATTACTTCAACATCATTACTTCAATAGATGCCTTAGTATCACTCATGCCTTTATGTTATAACTCCAAGAACATGACAAAAAAAGCAACTAATTTTCCTTCACCTATTTCCATCCATCATTTTTGGGATGAGATAGAACAAGCCATTTTCTTCATTGAAGCCTCCTGTAGATTGACAGTCACAATGCATTGGGACAGTTCTGAGAGTGGTGCGGTATTGGTGTAGCATTGGACCACACTCTTTCGGGTATTGGTGAAGAAAGGGCTTTTGGTACAAAAACAGGGGAGACTTTCTTGGGACTCGGGACCCAGGAGGGGATCAGGACCTAAATGGCTCCAGTCCCTTGGTTCATGTAGATCCAGTTGCCCCATCCTCAGCTTTAAACCTGCACACCATGCATGGAATCATCGGTCACAGGGGTGCTATAGGATCATATGAGATGCTGGTCAGTGCAGTATTCTCTTCTCCTCTCACTCTTGTCTGTCTCTCTCCTTCTGCAGTGAAACTCTCACCGACCCTTTATGGAATCCTTGTCAGCATACCCCCACCCAGTCACTGAATGTCTCTCTTCTCATTTTTTTCTGTGATCACTTTCCTTCTCTCTGATTTTCACTTGACCTTTCTTTACTTTCAGTCACAGAGTTCTTCATCATTCTCATTTTACAGGCATCACTTTATCTTCATCATGTATGGAGTGTCCTCATTGTTTTTTCTACCTTCTGTATCTCACAGCCGCATACTATAACTTCTCACCCCGCCTCCGCAGAGCAAGGGGTTTTCTGGCCCCTCCCATACACATGGCACTCCCATACCTTGCTATACAACCAAGACATGATGGGGCATATTTGTATATATTTCTATAATAGGTATCAAACACCCCTTACATAAAGAGTAATTAAACTTTCAGGTGACTTTTCAGAATCAGCCATTATGTGTGTACATAAGGAATAACAGTATTTATAACCCCTGTATCACTATCCTGCATTTCAAGCCGTTTTCTGCTTCTGCAGGGTCGAACTCTGATCTTTAGTTTTTCGTGAGTCGGTGCGTGCATGGAGACTAGCTGCTATGAGGTCTCCCATACACTGCATACATAGTGAAGCAGGATCTCTTCTTCAGAAACAGCAGCAGCATGGAGGACAGCAGCACTGAGCAGGGTCTGAACGTAGACCTGGGTGGTATATATGAACTCCCATCTTACAGTTTTTGCATAGTACATCTTATTTTTATAAGAGGTTTGCTTGACTATGCATTTTAGTCTCAAATTTGAATTTTCATGCAATTTTTGCTTCTAATTAATGTTTAATGCAAAGTTGCATGAAGGTGGTTGAGTCTTTAAAGTTTAATTCTATAAACAGTATGCTGTTTCAATTTTGGTAGCATTGTAGTAGTTTGTAGTATATATATTTTTAACACATTTGTGGGTGACAGTCAAATACGCATGACCTCGTTTTTTGAGTTTTTGAGAGCTCAAGCTCTTGTTGATGTAGATGATTCAATAGGAAGAGTCCTGCAATAACAACCTTGGCTGCAAAGGTGTACAAAGCTGACAGCTCTGTAGACACCAACAGCGGTCCGGCAAACAGCTGAATGCTGGGACTCCTGAGCATCAGAAAACTCCACCGATTTAACTATTGCTGACATCTATAGTTCAGACCTTTCAAATCTGGACAAGTCCTTTAAAGTTAACTTTCAGCTTTAAGCCACCTGTACACGGGAATCCCGCAGCAGAATCCGGCCCTGGCAGAAGTGGCGTCTGCGCATAACTGCCTTTCTTTTTCTCCATCTGTACTGTGGGTGGTCGGCACAGCTTGGACATGCGCAGTACAGATTTATTTTTTAAACTCCTGCTTTTTCCTGTTAGAGATGACGCAGAATCCGCGATCTTTTCTCAATGTCAATTGGATCAGACAGCTTCCATTGACTTCAATGAAAGCCGTTTGCACGTAATCTGCACAAAAATGGAGCATGCTGTGATTTTTCCTCCGCGAGCGCAAACTGCAATTGGTTGACGCTTGTGTGCAGGAAGAATCACTTTTCCATAGCATCCTATGGGTGGTATTTGCTGCGGAACCTGGAGGTGGATACCCGCTATGAATTTCATGATGCAAATCCACCCGTGTGCAGACAGCCTTACTTGTTAAGTCCGAAATTCTGTGCTCATTAGTTCCATAATAAATCTGTATATTGAAGTTCTGTGTAAGCCCCCCTAGTGGCAACTGCAGATAACCTCCATGACACTGTCACGGCAAAGTTCAGGTCTGAGCTCCTTACCACCAAGAAGTCCGTTCCTTACCTGTATCTGAACATCTTTGGAATTAATAACCTCGACAATGCCCACAACGTCATCAAACACCAGGCCAAGTTTTGTGCAGTTGTCTGAAACATAATACAAGGGAAGGAGAAAAAAAACTTAACTAACATGAATGCCCAATTCACTGACAGTAAGGTAAACTGGTGTTAGTAAGAGAAATCATACAATACAGTCAGCACAGCCATACTGCATTCTTATCATTGACTACTATAAAGGCCTTTTAAATAGGCCAATAATCGGGGACTGATGTTCAACCAAACATTTGTCTTCCCAGTTATTGGCCCGCGTGAATGTACAACGTTCATTCAGAAATCAGCAAACACTTGTTCATAGGCCGAACCGAAATAAATCATACTTCCTGGCAGCACATTCCCTTCATCTCCCTTTGCTTCTTACAACACTGATGAAATGATTGTTTGTCCCCCATGCATTATGAATTGGCCTGTGTGAAGGGCAGGTAAATGAGCGCCAATCTCGGTGCTTGGCGATTATCGTCAGGAACACATCAAATTGGGTAAAGGGTCTCTTACCTAATATTATGGAATTAATTTTCCCTTTAATTTGCAGCGTTGTCTTCTTGCACTTGTAAATATAAGCCACTTGCTTCAGCTCCGTTTCAGAAATCACTAAGTTGTTTACTCCTTCGTGGTATTCCTAAATTTCAAAGATATCACATGTAAAACAGAGCTGCGACATTTACCAGTTCATTTCTGTACCATGAGGACAAACGGTTGTGCGCCACGTTTTACATAATCCTACATATTTCTAAGCAGAGTTGACTGCCTTGAGTTTTATGCTGCCCAAAAATTGGATTTCATAAAATGTTACCACAGTTGTACTACAGAAATTGGGAGGGGCACAAATATAAGTAAAGCACAAGTACTATGCCCATTTAAAGGGTTTCTTTTAGGACTGAAAGAAAAACTCCTTTGGTCCGTAAATGTAAGAACATAGAAAAATGGGGCATGCTCACCTTTTTTTTTAATAATAAATGCTCTTACGAAATTGAAAACTTTAATAAACAACTTACCCTACTCTATCCCCCCCCCCCCACACACTCCAACCCTCTCACCCTTTTTATTCCCTCTCACGACGTCCCACCACAATGTATATGATGTATCGTTCGCTAGTAAGTTCAGAAATTATGGATCCTTCCTCCTCCGCACAACTATCCTCAATGATCCATTACAAGAGTTCCTGATAGTGGATACATTGCTCCTCTTCCTCCTTTCCATGGGATGTTCACCTTTTTAAATGTTCCCCCCACTCCAACACAGGAGCCCTGGTCACTTCCACTTTGATCCCAAAAAAAGCTGCAACAGTCATGTGCCGTTTATTGTGCACATGACTGCTCAGCCAATCAGAGGCTTCAGCGGTCATGTGCAATACATGGCATCAAGGGTGTAGCTAAAGGCTCATGGGCCCGGGTGTAATTGTTTATCTTGAAGCATTCCAACTTCTCTTAACCCCTTAAAGCAGAGGTGTAACGTGAAGCTGCTGGGCCCCAATGCAAAACCTGTAACAGGGCCCCCAACTATAATACTTTATTTATAGTACTGGCTCCCTATATGGAGAAGAGAGGCCTTATGGCCCACAAAGGCTCCTGGGCCCAGGTGCAACGGCATCCCCTGCATCCCCATTATCACCGCTGAAGCCACTGATTGGATGAGTGGTCACATGTACAATGAATGGCACACGACTGCACCGTCTTCTGGGATCACAGCAGTGGGGACTAGGGCTCGCGAACAGCTACGCCTACTCCTATCATGCATTTGTCAGGTCAGCTTAGGAGTCCTAGTCTTGCAACAGGTGGAAAAGCACAAGTTGAGGAACATTATCTAAACAAAACCAGTAGTTTTGTTCAACGGATGAATGTCTGATTGAATATTAAATACCACTAACTTACCACTCTCCATTTCTTTCCTTCAAGCTCTAGCAGAGGGGAATAGGACTGCTGTGGAGCTGATTTACGAGAGCCTAGAACATGACTTTTGCTAGGTGATCGAACTGGTGCCCCTTTCCCACGCAGGTTAGGATTCTTATGAGTCTTCTGATCATCAGAAACATGTTTTAGCCCTATAGAACACAATAGAGAATACAATCTAATTTTTCATGCAAGTGTTGATGCATTTTATTTTATGCTTATTTGTATTCCCACTGCTTTCACATCTGTAGCGGGGATTAAGTTTTCCTGCTGGCTGAATGGGTTTGTCTTATGATGGTACGAAACAGCACTGAACAAACCCCATTGACTATAATGGAGGTCCCACTGCAGGTATGAAGGCAGCCTTATCTCAATGTATATGCAGTTAAATGTATCATAATGGTATGTCACGTAATGTAATATCAGATAATACTATGTTAGAAGTCTCCACAATTGATTGGTTATTACCACTAGAGTTTGCTTGAGGGTGCATGGACATACTGCGATTGATCTGTTCTAACTGCATGATGGCTCACCAATGATTGCCAGGTAGAATCTGGAATTAATAGGTAGCCCCAGTACTTACTACTTGCCACTAGGCAATTAGCAGTGATCTGCATGCAATTTGAACTGATCAACCACAGCGTGTATAGGCACTCTAAAGGCCAATTTACATGTAACGATTATCGTTCAAAATTCGTTCAAACGACTGAAAATGAGCGATAATCGTTACATGTAAATGCGGGCATCGGGCACTTTTCATTTGAACACTGATTTTAAGGTGAACTTAAAATCCATCTTTCAGACACTGAGAGATAAAGAGTCTCTCAATATACCACACGCTGTTATCCCCACGGCAGATTATATTGTAATTTGCCATCAACCTTGAGCAGAACAATGCAGCTGTTTGCACACCTGTGTGTGTGATCACAGGCTTAGCTCTGCAAACTGCTCCTGGAGGCCCTTTTACATGCAAATGAAGATGATAAAGTGTTAATGGCCATTACCACTTTATGCAAATAGATCGCAAAATCTTTCAGTCGTTTGAAAGATTATGTTTGCATGTAAATGGGCTGGGCTAAATGGAGACTTTTTCAGTGCTACTAATTAATTTTAACTATCAAGAGACAGCTGTGGGCACAGGATTGCATATAATTCCATGTATGGCTCTGCACCGCAGCTTTATCTTTATAGCTAAAATTCATCAGTTGGGCTACAAAAAGTTTCTATGTAGTTCTAGTCTAAAGGTGTTGTCTCATGAAGACAACCCCAGTCCATGAACCCTACTAGGCATAAAGTGAAGTGAAAACACCATCACAGAAAATCCACGTCCAATAGTTTTTAAAACTAAAAGGTTTCACGGTCTTCATTAATAAACCTCTCTAAAAGTTAGCACTTACGACATTTGGAGTAGATACAACTGCAAGACAGTTTACATTGTCAAGGAGACATAGTAACACAGTACAACGTATTACATCTAAATTAGATACATTAATTAGATACATTTAATTCGTTAACCTCTTGTAATTTCTTCTCCTTGGTTAAGCTGGGCAAATAATGCAGATCGGTCTTGAGAAATATCATCTTTGGGTTTACTATTAAAAATATCAAAACTGGGAGGAGGAGGTCCTGGAGGTGGAGGAGGCGGTGGAGGATGACTTGGTCCGGATGGTGCATCCTTATGCTGAGGTTCATCTTTTGAAAGCAACTAAGTAGGTAAATGAAATGTAAGAATTGTGTAAGTTACTAAAGAATTACAGCGGAACACAAATTTTTGGACATATTGTATTTTGCAATAACATTACAGTTAAGGGCTGTTCAGTTCTGTCCTAAGAAGGAGCCGTTCAGTCACAGGGATTCCCCTTTCCTGCTCCCCGAACTGAGCAGGAAAGCAGAACCCCCGTTGCAGATGTGAAACCGCCCCAAAGCTCAATGTCCACGGGCAAAATGGAATTACTAAAACCGCGCGGGTCTCCTGCACGCAAGAGCCGTGCCCATAGGGAATTATTGGACACCCACAGGTAGTTAAATATCCGCGGATGTCATTTTTCCCTGGCGCGTGGATCACACATGCGGGAAAGCACCTGCAGCATGCTCCATTTTGTGTGGTTTCCCACACGGACAGCTCCCGCTGAAGCCTATGGAAGACGTCCGGTCCCGCGGCACGGACGCAGCTGTCACTGCGTCCTTGCCGCGGGACTGTGGAAAAGCAGGAGTTAAAAAAAAAAAGAGGTGTGCATGGCGCATGTGCGGGGCACGCTGCAGGTGTGCCAAGCACACCCACTGGGCAGAAGAAGAAGATCCGGCCACGGCGAACATGAACCCACAGCGTCCAAACAGGTAAGTATAAATCTATTTTTTGGCCTTGTGTCTGCAGGAAAGGAGGGACCTGCTGCGGTATTTTGCATGGGGAATCCGTGCGGGCCTGGATTTCCCTGTGGACATGAGGCCTAAAGGCGTGTTTAAAAGAATCAAAAGAATGGTGGAAAAGTAAAGTTGATTTATTTTCCATGAATTGCCATTAGAGATGAGCGAGCACCCAAATGCTCGGGTCCGTGTTATTCGAGTCGAGCTTTTCGTAAAATTCGAGAGCTCTACTCGAGTAACGAACCCCATTGACTACAATGGGAGACTCGAGCATTTTTGTATGTGGGACTCCGGGTCCTAAGCTTTTTTTTCTCTCCCCCTTTCTCCCTCTCCCCCTCTCTCCCTCCCTCCTCCCTCTCTCTGTTTTTTAATGCACCTTACCAGTGTTTCATGTGGGTGCTGCTGCTGACACGGCGCATGTCAAGTCGCTAGTCCAGTTCTGCCTGGATGCATCCCAGCATATCATCTGTCATCGATTCCGCTGATCTGGACTACCAACTTGACATCTGTAGTGTCATCAAAGATGCAGTTTCATATAATTTTGGTTGTTATAGGTCAATTCATATATGAATAAATCAGCTTTGCTTTTGCGCCATTCTTTTTGAATCACCCTGTATGATATCAAATCTTGCAGGGAAGGAAGTTGCAAGACTTTCAGCTCTCACATTTGCTGAATCTCATCTTGCTTTGAAAAAAAAAAAAACACCACAAGTTTGACAACTTACAACTACTTTACAACTTTACAACTATATAGGGATACAAGTATATAGGGAACCTCTACTACGAATCGTATGTTAATTCAAATACCCTGCAGCTTTCCTGGCGACCCCTTCGCATACCATAGATTGTTTTACTACAATGTACAGATAATATACAGTTCTCTAATATTTCCTGCAAAGCATCTTCAAACCTAATAGTCTTTACACACCAACCTTCACATTTCTCCATGAATTTGCCAGACTAAAGGATTTTCAATGTTTCATAAGCTGCTAATTCTTTCATGATGTTATAAAGAAGCTCTGATAAATGTTACACGCTTGGTTAATTTTTATGTAAAATTGCTCACTGTAAAATAATTGATGACTTACTAGGCACAGGCCATTTCTCCCATACTAGGCAACTATATTATTTCTTCCATATGATGCTCATACATGTTCTATGTATGCAGAGCACATGGTAAAGCCATCACAAATCGCACGTCATCTGAGAAGAACAGGTGGAGAGTCGTCCAGACACTGATCCTTTGTCGAGGTGCTTCTTCTGTAAATGTAGATTCTTGTTTTATTGAGCTGGATCTCACAGCACCTGTCTGTCTGCAGCCCTTGTGCATGCTAAAAAATAACAAAAGAGTCTATACCCCCCCGCCCCCCTGTCCCGGGTCACCTCCACTCACCCTTTCAAGTCTATTTTAACTCTTCCGCATTTATTTAGTTTCTACACTCTCCTTCAGAGCCTGATGACAATATCCCCCACACCCTATATACTCTAATGAACCTTATACCTATACATATATGGATACTGGCTGCTGACCAGTTCATGAAGTTTTATGTATACGGTACTACCCTATTTATTTAAAAGATGGTTGGCCCATTGTACAGAACACTTTTTACCTCTTGTGTCAACCCTACTTTCTCATGGATTGTAGACCCTTGGAAGCTGGGTTCTCACTCCTGTTCAAACTGTTGATTAGTTTAAGGGGATTGCCCAGTTAAACTATTGATAGCCTATTTGTAGAATAATCCATCAATAATAAGTAAGCAAGGGTCTTCCACCCAGGATACCTGCTAATCAGCTGTTCACCAGGGCAAATCACTTGTGCATTCAGTGGAATTCTGCAGGAAGCAGACAGCTCCGTTCTCACTGCAGTGGCCAATCTTGGTATTGCAGGCAATGTTTTAATTCAACTCAATGAGAACATAGATCATCCTCAGGTTAGGCTATCAGTAGTTGATCGGTAAGAGTCTTCCACCTGGGACCACCACTGATCAGCTGTTAGCCAGATTGGTGTGCTTTGTATATTGAGCTATTTTCTGCAGGAAGCAGACAGCTCCATCCCCACTATAGTGGTCAGGCTTGGTATTACAGGCATTGAAGTGACTGGGAACTTTGCCTGCAATGCTAAGCCTGGCCATTGCAGTGAAAACGGGATTGTCTGCTTATTGCAAAAATTAGCTGAATGCACAAAGTACATTGACCTGGCAAATAGCTGATCAGTGGGGGTCCAGACCTCCGCCAATCTACTATTGATGGCTTAAACTGATGATAGGCTATCAGTAGTTTACAACTGGACAACCTCTTTAATAGTGTATGCAACATCTGATATTCTCTAGACATGTACCCTGTGATTTGTAAAGTGCTGTAGTACATGCCAGTGCTATATAAAAATTATTATGTATTACCTTGAAAAACCCATTTAAGTATTTTAACAAACAAAAGAGGCTTCAAAATCTGTGAAAATACTATTATCACCTGGATTACCCATTGTCTGGCACTACTGTTCTTTGGCCAGAGCAGTAAAATGGTTTCTATCTTTACTGGCACACTGGACATCAGACACAGCAGTATTATGCTTGGCACTAACACTATTATAAATGGCATCAGTCATTACTTTAATATAATTGTCTCCAACTGAGGACCAATGCATGCCATTTGACTTGAAACTTTTTTCACTATTAGATCCGGCACACGAAAACAGCAACAGAGAGCAACTAAAATGTTACTATTTCTCAAAGCAAACATTTTCAAAGGCCCTTAAATTCCATCCTGGGGTTCCAGAAACCCCACAAAGACCATCATAACTATTATCTTAAAGGCCCCTATTGTAACAACAAAAATATAAGGCCTTTTATTATTTACAGGACTAGCGAAATTAAACTTCCCCAACTCAGAGGCCTCTGGAAGGGCCTTCTGCTGCTCCAAATGAGACGAAATTTGGACAACGGTCGCTTCAGACAATGTGCTTACCATTTATGAAAAAAAAATTAATAAAAAAGTCGCAGATATGTGGCGCTGTAGCTATGCAAATCTCACTACAAACATTCATTTTGTCCCACTTGGGTTTCAAAAACACTCTCCAATTGTTAACCCATGTTTCCCACTGCTGAATGTAGCGAGTCAGCTTTAGGCCTCCTTCATATGGGTGACACGATATCACCGCAAGAAAATCACAGCGATATCGCATCGTGGTCGGTGCAATATCACTGCATTTTCTCGTAGCAATACCACAATTTTGTGGCACTACAAAGTCGCAAGTGGTGCTACAAAGTTGCGCAACTTTGTAGCACCACTAGCGAAGATTTTCAGGGGGGCTTGAAATATAAGCCCTACCCCAAAAATAAGCCATAACTACTGGAAAAAAAGAATACCTTACCTTAGAAGTGCTGTCCAGCTCCGCTACATCTTCTTCCCAGTGCCCGGCACTGTTCTTCATCATCTCTTCTGGCCGGGGACTGAAAAATTCCCCGCCTCTTGGAAGCACTGCCTCTGATTGGCTGAGCGTTGTGACGAATCAAAGTCAGCGCTCCCAGGAGGCGGGATTTTTCAACTCCTGGCCAGAAGAGATGATGAAGAACAGTGCCAGGGACCAGGAAGGAGATGCATTCCTTTTTTAAAATTTTTTCCTGCAGCTAGGGCTTAGTTTAGGGCTTTGACAGTAGGATTTCCTACTGTCAAAGTTGCATTGCACTGCATGAAAACCGTGTTTTCATACGATGCAACAGAAAGGAAGGCTTCATAGAGAAACATGGGGTACAAAACATCGCAAGTCACATGCATATCGCGAAACCCCCAAGATTTTTGACTCGCAGTGTCCCATGCTACAAAACATCACAGATGAAAGCATGGACCCATAGGAAAGCATGGACCTCACTCGCAGCATGAGAAAATCACTCTGTCACCCGTGTGAAAGAAGCCTTACTTGCTACAATATGCTGAGGAATGCTGCCTTTCAGATCTGACACTGATGCAGGTCTATCACGGTAGACTTTGTCTGCTACAGCACCACTTATCGGCGACTTTTTTACTAAAATAGTTTTTTCATAAATGGCGAGCACATTGTCTGAAGTGGTCAGCGTTCGAATTTCATCCATTTGGAGCAGCAAAATGCCCTCCAGAGACCTTTGAGTTGCGGAAGTTTAATTTTGCTAACCCTGTGCTTTATATATAACTGATCACATAGGCCTAGAGACAAACTTTTAAACTTTTTTTTACCTATAGGCAAACTTTTTTCCCCAAAATTTCAGAATGCAAAGTCCTCCCTCAAGTCCATAATGTGCTGTACTGTGCTATCAGTTGTCTTTTGTATTTCACTGAGCATGTAAAGTACCCCAAGACACATGTCTATACCCGCTAAGACCTTGTTTTTGTATAGCTTTTTGTTCCACTAATACATTCACAAACCCCCTCTATGCTGCTACTGACTATCATTCCCTTAACACATGTTATAGCCGACACGTGTTTAATGCCATTAAGATCCACCAGTTGTTCAGTTACCTTCTACAAGTGTGACCATAGCCAAAATGACCTGCACTGAGTGTTTCTAAGCCCTTCTTGTTAGGATGTGGCACAGCTGTTGAGTTCCTTCCTCTCTTCACTTAGCAGTAAGGCAAACCACAAATCTGTAGCATCACTAAAGGAAGTCTTTTACTTTTTTTTGGCAGGTGCTAATAAAATAAAAGGAACAGTTGCGCTGTCCAGCTGTCAGTGCGTTGGGGAGGTTAGCTATCCCGGGTATGTTTCCATATCTTTATTTCACTGCCTGACATGTATAAACAGTCTATACTGGGGCAAGAAGAATACATCATTCATGAGTGTTATGTAGTTCATCATGGAAGGAAGGGGGGGGGGCTGGTCGAAACCTTTATATATGTTAAAAAGTAATGAATAGGGTTCATTTAAAAGCACTATAACAAGGGGGCACAATCTGAGATTAGTTGGGGGGGGGGGGGGGGGGGGGGATCAGAAGCAACACCAGGAGATATGATTTTACTGAAAGAGTAGTAGATGCTTGGAGCAAATTTTCATCAAAAGTGGTTGGAAAATCAACAATAAATTAATTCAAGCTGCTGGGGATAAGTATATAGCTATCCTAAAAGACATACAAAGGAGAGAGAGTATAAGGGGAGAGTAAATGGACCATGTGGTCTTCTTCTGTTGTCATTTCTCTATGTTTATATGTTAACACATACATTGTAATTTTTCGAATCTCTTCCCAACAGAATGCAGCATACCCTAAGGCCGGTGTCACACAGGTATAAGCGCATTAATGTGCACGTTTGTGCAACGGTGTTGTGAATTTTCGCGCACATGCAGTGCAAAAAAAACAAGCAACCATATTGCCATTAATTGAAATGAGCAATTTGTGTAATTAGTTCAATAGGTGTTCCTTCCCTTCGCGAATGTGCAGGAAAATAGAACATGCTATGTATTCCTTTTTGCATTAAAAAAAATGCATGCACAAATACGCTTAAGTGAATGAACCTATTGAAATCAATGGGTTCTATTCACAGTTAATTGCAGGGGTAATTTTTTGTGTATAATACGCAGCAAAAATACATTCATGTGAAACCGGCATATGAACCCACAACCTTCAGGTCGTGAGCGAGAGCTTAGGAGGGCATTTCTGCTGCTTTAGCACTCTGCTACCCACGATTCCCAATGCACCAGATCCCATTCACATATTGTGGAGAAGTCAGTACAGTTTTTAGGGCATTTTGTGGATTTCATATTGATTTTTGCAGCGGGTTTATCCCTGTCGTATGGTAAACCAATTACATAAAGTAACTCATGCTCATACGACCCTGCCAGTCAGGACGCAGACATAACATGCTGTATATAAAGATAATGCTTGATAAATACTTACGCTATTCCATGATGTTCCTGTAGTATGATACTCCTTAATGTATGCTTGTATATCATTCCAAATACTCAGGTATGACTTGACCCAGTCAACATGACGCACATCACTGTGATAAAGTAGAAGTCAAATTAGTAGATTAAACTTGCAACCAGTTTAAAATGTTAATATTTGATGTTTTACATTTTATTGT
The DNA here is from genome assembly GCF_035609145.1 of Eleutherodactylus coqui. Classification (NCBI taxonomy): domain Eukaryota; kingdom Metazoa; phylum Chordata; class Amphibia; order Anura; family Eleutherodactylidae; genus Eleutherodactylus; species Eleutherodactylus coqui. Next base: position 52,749,805 of record NC_089845.1, on the reverse strand, counting down.
AGTGTAGCTTTAACAAATGGCGGTTCAGATGGGAAAGTGAGATGTGAGCCCCGTAGGCCAACTGGGTGGAATTATTTAGTAGCTGATGTTGGCTACTGCAGATCCAAGCATGTCCACAACCTGTGGACCTGGTTCTATGGAGATCTGTTGTGAAGGGGGTCAATACCTTTTTCAGAGTAGGTCTTATGTTCAGTGAAACAGGGTACATTAACCCCTTTACGCCACAGGGCGTAACTGTACATCCTGTCAGGGTGGTACTTAGCGCAACAGGACGTACAGTTACACCCTGAGTATAGCGTGAGATCAGAAGAGATCCCGTGTTATCCCACAGCAGGAGCCAGCTGTCACCGATAGCCGGCCTCCCACTGCAACAGCGGAGGTGCATCTGGACAGCGACCCCCACAGTTAGCCCCTTACATGCCGCGATCTATAGAGATAGATCATGGCTCGTAAAGGGTTCACAGAGGGAGCACGGTCGTGTCAACGGAAAAATAAAAAAGTTAGGGCTTTTGAAAGGTGGAGATGAAAATCCCCCCAAAATCTTTGCATCCTCAACGCCAAAATAGGCCGTATCCTTAAGGGGTTAAGGACTGTGTTCCAATCCTGAAAGCTGTACTTCTCCTCGGACAGAACCTAGAGACTGTTACACCTTGCAGGCCAAAGAGGTAGCACCAAACCGTAAGTTGCCTTGTTGACGACTGTGAGCAAAGCTCATGGTTTTGAGGATCCAAGGTGATCTTGAACATATTTCTTTATCTCACTAGGACATTTATATTTCTGTGCTAGTCGCTGGCTAATATCTTAAATCACAGCTGCTAATCCACTACCCATAGATCCGCAGCCTGCAGCTCAGCCGGGGAGACAATTGTGCCTCGGTAATCTCACACATCAATTCTATAAATCAACATTTTATATCAACATGATGACATTCAGAATCACTCTAATCTGTTAGCAACCACCTACAGGAAATATACAGCAGGCATTCACAGGTGGAGTATGGATCGCGCTACGAAGTAGAGCCTGCTCCATACTCTGAATAGCTGATACCTGCCCTAAACGGCTAACTCCCATTGTGGTTATTTAACTACTTAGATGCCATGGCCAATGTTGACTACGACATATAAGCAGCTATCTGGAGGGAGAGCCGTCTCTGGTGCCCCATCACCCCCTGGGATATGATTGTGGAGCGACTTTGGACTGCTACGGCAGCCTGGAGCCTAGTGAACTCTCTCAGGGCTGCCGTGCTTCACTGTCTATTAAGCATGGGGCAAGACTTAAAGGGATTGTCTAGGGTTAGAAAAACACAACACCACCTTTGTCCGTGGGATGTGTCTGGTATTGCAGCTTAGCTCTCATTCACTTCAATGGCGTTGAGCTGCAATACCACATACAACCTTATGGACACGTGTGGTGCTGTGTTTGGAAGAAAGCAGCCATGTTTTTCCAACCCTAGACAAACCCTTTAAAGGGAATCTGTCATCACCATTATGCTGCTCTCTCTGAGCGTAGCATAATGTAGTAATAGGTACAATGATTAGAACATTGTTTGTATTATGTACCTGCAAAGTAGATTTTCAGAAACTTACATTTTATAAGTAGCAAACACACATAAAGGCCTATAGGTAGGGCTGCATTTAGAGCTCATGCTGCCCTAGACACTAAGATTGGATACGTCCTATTAAAGGAGTTGTCCAGACATTCTCTCCGATCCAATTGGACATTGGGCTTGGAACAAGGTTACTGGATACTTGGTGGTACAGTTGCTGAGACACCCATCTAACACCCAGCAAGTATTGTGCACAGGTTCTGCATGTTGGTCAGTTGCATCAGCAAATGTACCACCGAGGTTGCAGTGGCGTCTCTCCAAGCCCAATGTCAGAGCTGGCAGAAGTGTATGCCTGGACAACCCTTCTGAAGGCCCATTTACACTGGCCAATTATTGTCACAGTTTACTCTTTTTGTGATCATAACGATAGATGCTCAATGTTAAAGAAGGAGAAGATCGACAATAAATATTGTTTACCGCTATTTTTAAGGGATCATCATGCTGCTATAAAAGCAATCAGTACTGGAGGCATGATCCGTAAACGTACATACCATCATATGCCACGGTTGTTGTTGTTTTTTTACATTTTTTACAGTAACTGTGGTAATAATGTGCACGGTTTTGCTGATGCATTTTTTTGTGTCGTTTTTACTGCAACCAAAGCATTCTGTGTGAATACAGACAATGGCCAAGTATCAACGGCTGAATTCAGTGACTCACAGGTAGTTCCTTCTCTGGAGGAGTCATTCTCTTTCCAATTTCTTCACTACCTGACTCAGACCTCCCATTGTGATATCTCCTTGCCACAACTTTGCAGAGTTTTCCGCTAGTGTTTTTGGCTCTTTGCTCTTCCAGCACATCCATAACACTAAAGCAACACAACTTCCCCATTCCCCATCCATCCCTATTTAATATCACCATCTTGTTGCTACCCCTAATACAGTTACTACTCCCGATACTATAGCCAACCTAAACCGTTCACCTGTTGTGCTGATAAGTAACTTGAAATACAGTATGGAAGAAAAAAATACTGTTATCTGCTGCACCCTTTACTTCTGCCTCGAATACATCTATTGCCCCATTTTTGTGTCAGTTGTTTTGTCCAGTGGCCACAAATACTGTATTAAGAGACACATAGCACAGCGTTTTTGCATATGCTATCGGTTGCCATCCCAGTCTTCTCTCTCAGATGCTGAAAACAGCATTGGGATGAACCCTTGATGGAACCATAGGCTTTTTTTGTGAAATGGAGACCACTTTGGTCTCCGTTTCACAAGGTTTCAGTTTCTTTTCCGCATTCTAGGAGGATAGAAGAAACATGACAAGACTTTTGTGCCCTCCTAAAATACCGGAAACCAAAATGTTCTCAGTTTCACACTTTACCAACTATGGTTCCATCCAGGGTTCTGTCTCAATGCCATTTTCAGCATTTAAGAGAGAACTCCAAGATGGCAAGCCACAACGAATGCAAAAATTATGTTTGTGACTGTCCCCTTATATAAATATTAATCGTAGTAACCTCAAGTAGTAATTCTATTATACTGAGTGCCCACTAAAACAGTGCCACACATAATTCCATTGAAGTATACAAGGTGGCTTTAAAAATAGTGCCACAAACTAAGCAGCTTCACTATGTACATTTTGTAGACTATATATATTAGTGTGTGTGTGTATGTATACACATTTAGGCCTTAGTCACACGGGCGTTTTTTCACGCGATTTGCGCATCGCATGACGGATGCGCATGCGCAAATCGCGTGACCGGCGCCGAAAAATCGGCCCAAAAATCGCCCGAAAATCTGCTCCTAGCCGCGTTTCATTAGAAACGGGCCGGAGCTGTCCAGCGCATTGCATTCAATGGAGCCGGCAATACAGCGGCTCCATTGAATGCAAGCGCTGTGGGCGTGCGCGGGGTTAATTGTCGGGAAGGGGTTAAATATATAACCCCTTACCTGCAATGCATCCTTAAATGTGAAAAAATAAAAAAAAAGGATGTACTCACCTGCTCCCGGCAGCTGGAGATCCCGGCGGTCGGCCTGCAGTGGGTGTGAAGGAGGTGTGACTCAGGCTTGCCCCTGATTGGCTCAGCGCTGAGCCAATCAGAAGCAAGTCTCAGTCACACCCATTCATGAATTCATGAATGGGTGTGACTGAGCTCAGCCTCTGATTGGCTCAGGCTGAGCCAATCAGGGGCAAGCCTGAGTCACACCTCCTTCACACCCACTGCAGGCCGACCGCCGGGATCTCCAGCTGCCGGGAGCAGGTGAGAACATCCTTTTTTTTTATTTTTTCACATTTAAGGATGCATTGCAGGTAAGGGGTTATATATTTAACCCCTTCCCGACAATTAACCCCGCGCACGCCGGCAGCCCATTGCTTTCAATGGAGCGGCTGTATTGCCGCTCCATTGAATTCAATGGGCAAACATCGTTCTTCTCTGCCACAGCTGTTCCAGCTGTGGCAGAGAAGAATGATTTGTCTTCTATATGTTCTCAATGGGGTCGGCGCTGCTGCCGCCGGCCCCGTTGAGCGCATATAGAGAAGAGAACAGGAATCGCAGATCGCAGATAGGTGCGATCTGCGATTTCTGTTCTCTAATTTATCGGACGAGCGCATAAAAAGCGCTCATGTGTCCGATACCATTGCAAAGCAATGGTTTTAAAAAGTCGCCGGACGCATGCGCATGCGCAAATCGCGGCAATAAACGCCCGTGTGACTAAGCCTTTACACACACCTAAACATTAACTGCCAGTTAGTAACTGCTCACAGATAACTTAACGTGATGGCAATATAGACATCGTACCTCCCAATAAGGCCAGTTTCACATGGGCAACATGTAGTCCATGTTTCCCTATGGAGCCTTTCTATGTGTTGCATCAAATGTGTTGCAAGCAATCATAGCCATTCAATGCGACGGCTGTGATTGGTTTATCGAGTGCTGCAGTGATTGGCTGAGGCACAGCACTCAAGAACCAATCAGAAACAAACACACCAGGAAGCGCTGGCTGAAAACTACAAGCAAGTCTGCCGAGGCTGCACGAGAGGACGCACTGTGGAGCTGACAGCGCCTGTTAGGTGATATTTTTTTTTAATGCAGATAGGCCTTATTTTCGGGCTAGAATACGACTTATAATGTGCAGTGTCCTGTACATTGCACAGCATACGGATGGGGTGTAAAGATGGCCTAGCAGTTGTGTGTGTTGAGTCACTGCTGCCAGGAGAGGAATACGTAGTATGTAACACGCTGGAACCTCTGGAGGAGACACGAAAAAAAGGGAGTTTCTTCCATAACCAGTGCCATACCTATCCATGATATGTTTCTGGTATTTCATTTCAGCCCCATCTACTTCAATGGAGTGATGCTGCAATACCAAATACAACTGATGGACCGGTTTGGCACACAAAAGAAAATGCTTGCCAGAAGATCATAGAAAAAAAGTTTACATTTTCTTGTTTTTTTCATAGTGTGAGGTCTCCAAAACACCAAAATATCAGGTTTTAATGTGTTTTATCTAACAGAAGATTTTAGATTGCAGTGAAATGTATTTGTTTCATAAGACTAACGTATTATTTTTTCCAAAGCCAGACTAACCACATTACCGGCCTAGTGATGTATCACCATCACAATGTTTCTATATTGATGTTGCCTGGATACAACTAACATGCTACTATGATTGCTGTCTCAAAATGTTTTTTTACTGGGAAAGGGACACTGTTGGCTTTATGCCAAAGCTTCAGTTACATACAAGAATAAATGTTAATTACGGTTAACGTGCGTCAGCCATAACAAGCCACAAAAAGTTAGTTTAGTTGATTGTTAGAAAGCATTTCCCTCTATATAAAAATATATAGTTGTGTTGTTTTGTCCTAGTTTTATCTGTGCATAAGATGTTTGAGTGGCAACCAGTATTTCTAAAGTGCCTTGCAAAAGTATTTTCCCTCCCCCACTTGGTGTTTTTCCAGTTTTGTTGAATTACAACAGTAAGGGCTCAGTCAGATGAGTGGATATTCACGCGTTTTTCTGCGCGGAAATAAACGCACTACGTGCGGAAAAAAATCCACATGACCACATCAATTGCCACCCATATATTCTATCTTTTGTAGGTGCTAATTTTTTTCTGCACGAAAAAACGCATGAATATCCGCTAATTTGACTGAGCCCACATTATAATTTTAGATTTTTATGTAATTGACCCAACAAAATAGCACAAATTGTTACAGCAGAATGAAAAAAAGTGTTAAATTTGAAGCCCAGTTATAAATAAATAAAAACTGAGTGCATGAATGGGAGGTGTGAGACATTTATTGCACAGATAAGACCCCCATCAACAGTAATTCAGGGACCATAAACTTTCACTCCCTTATCAGTGTTTAGTTAAAAATGTTTGTGTACCTCTTGTAGCATTCCTGGCCTGACAACCCCCCCCCCCCCAACAGTAATTTAGGACCATAAAACTTTCACTCCGTTATCAGTGCCTAGACAAAAAAGTTTGTTTGCTGTTGCAGAATTCCTTTTAAGTGCGAACCAATCACATCCATATCTGTGCCTTGTCATACGTATGTATGCTATAAGTGTGTATAAATATCCATGCCTCTTCAGATCCAATCCATTTAAGCTGCCTATTGTGCGCGTAAATTGTGCACACATAATACACAGAGCTAGTGCATGTGAATAAGCCCTTAGGCCTGGTCCAATCAATTAACTTCACAAGTTACATAATATGTTGAAAGAGTTCCTCCTGTGTGCAATCAAATAGGAGTGAAAAACCAACGATGAAGAAGCTTCCTTGTCAGCTCTAAATGAGATGGACATTTTCAAAGTGAGCTTGCTAATGTAAAAGTGTTATTCCAGTCTTCTTTGCCTATAGAGATACCTAGATCTCCTTCCCAATGAAGCAAGCATGGGGGCCGCTCCCTCTGAGATCTGTCCAAAATAATCTTATAAAAGTCTTGTGATGCCTTTGGCAAGTTTATTTGAATCAGAGAACGCTAATTCAAAGGTAGTTATGGGTAGAAAAGACAAATTGGGAATCTGAGCAATAAAGTGACATATTCCGAGGAACGTATAAAAAGCTGTTAGGAATTTGAAATTTAGCAAAAATGTCATTAAAGGACATACAATATATTTCTGAGATTGAAATTATCCCTGCAGTGATCCAGTTACTAATTGAGATATCAGGAATAATAAAGGGTATCACCTGTAAAAGTAATTCAGGCAATCTGAAGGGGATAATAGATTTGGAAATCATCATGCGCTTCCATACTGGGATCAAAGCTTCATATGTAAGATAAAGAGATTTAGGTAAAGGAACTCCCAGAGTTATTAGCCATAATTAACATCGGCAGGTATAGTGTTTGGAAACAGTTTTTCTATATCCCCCAAATATTGGCTTTCCAATGTCTGGCTTGATCAATTATGGTTGCATAGTAGTAATAAGAAACTTGTGGATGAGAAGATGCAAAGTGTGGGCTGCCACATGGGAAGATTGCCCTTTCCAAACATGTTTTTTTTTTACATTTCTGTAATTCATGGAAGTAAGACACTGGAACAGGGAAATAGAGAGTCTTAAGCATATATACCTTTTTGGAACTATTAGCATCTTGAGGGTTACTATTCTGTCTACACACGATGCTTCATATTAATGAAAATTGGTTAAATCATGTTTAATATCTTGGAGCAGTGGAATATAATTATTCACAAATAGTGTTCGGGATGGGAAGGATGGTTTAATCCTTAAATAGGTAAGTGAGTCCGGTGCCCAGAGAAATGAGAATTTGCTTTTTGAACTGGAATTAACAGAGACAGGTATATACATACCAAGATTTAGGATTTGGTGACGTTTAGCTTGCTGCTAAATATAATAAGTATTCCAAACACTGCAGGTGATGAAGATCTGGGTTGGCGAGGGCTATAATTACATTGTCCCTAAACAAACTAATTTTGTGTTCTCTTACCCCTATAGTAATTACAGATAACGTTTTTTGTTCTTTATCTTTACCCATTCTGCTAAGGACTCCATGACCAGAGTAAATATTAAAGGTGATAACAGATATCCTTGCCGACTGCCGTTGGAGGTAATAAATGTTTTAGAGGTGTATCCTGATGTTGGTACAGCAGCAGATGAGAGGGAGTATAGTGCCATCATTGAGTCATATGCTTCTCCAGATATCCCACATTTGAGCAGAATTTCACTTAGGTATCCCCCAGTGAACTCTCAAACACCTTCTCAGCATTGAGGGAAAGAAGTCTGAGTTTTTCCGATAAAGTTAATAATGTTTATAAATCTATGGGTACCGTCCACAGAGTACCGACCCTTAACAAATCCTACCTGATTTTGATAAAGCAGAGTGGCTAAAATTTTTGAATGTATTTTTAAGTCAGTGTTACGTAATAATATGAGGCAGAAGTTTCTAAGTCTATCTGGGAATTTCCTTGGTTTGGTGAGAGTAAAAGTTGTGGCATGTAATATCTCTTTGGAGATTGTACCCGTTGTTTGGATATTGTTAAAAGGATATGAGGTGATATGGCAGACTGAACTTTTTCGTTAAACCATCAGGGCCAGGGGTTTGATTTAGTTTAATTGACTTGATAGCACTATTGATTCCTGCTAGAGACACAGGAGCAGATAATGTTTCTAACTACTGCGCTGACACCTTAGGCCTAATTCCCACAGGCGGATTTCCACCGGGTATCAAGCGGCGGAAATCCGCTGCGTTGCCCGCAGCTATTAGGTTCTATTGAACCTAATAGCGCAATGCTCATGGTGCGGAATTCCACCATGGAATTCCGTCCCATGAACTCACCTGTAATCACCCGCGGCATGTTCTATTTGCAGCAGGCGTACGCGCGGACGGCTTTCATTGCAGTCAATGGAAGCCGTCCGTCATGCTATCTTCCGCTGTAGCACAGCGGTAGATAGCATGAAAACGCTTCCCCGCCACCCCACGCCCCATCATATGATGCGGCTGGCGTGTCATGTGATGCTATTGGCATGTCATATATCGCTGCTAGTGCGTCACACGACACTGCCGGTGTGGCATGCGCTGTACTGCACATGCGCGCTGGCACGGAATGCGGGACATTGGGCAGCGGATCCGGAGGTGAGTATGGGGTCTTTGGGCGGGCGCCGTGACGGACTCTGCTGCGGAATTCCGCTTGCGGAGCCCGTCACAGCCGTGGGCACTAGGCCTTAGAAAGCGAAATGGAATTTAAAAAGTTAGATCAAGTGAAGCAAAATAATCAGCTATAGCATTCACTATAGTTTGAGGGCTGAATATTTTTTTGTTTTGTGTATTAAAAATATAAGATATCTTAGAATTAGCAGCTCTAGATTTGAGACACGATGCTAATATTGTACTAGTTATATTATTTTGACTATAATACCTGGCTTTCATTTTCCGTAGTGTTTGTTCATATTTATATAAATCTCGTTGATGTGACTGATCTTGGAGGACATATATCATGTCTCATCTAACTGGGCAGTATTTTGCTTTGTTTAATTGACTTAAGTGAATATTATTGGAGAGATGTGATCTTAATTGGTTTTCTTTTTATCTGCGGCTGCTAAACTTGTAAATTGTCCCCTAATATAAGTTTTATGAGCAAATCATATTGTGGATGGCTGTATTTCAGGCGTGCAGTTGTTATGAAAAAGATCAAGGATGTTTTGGTCAAGTATTTAGAGGAATGTAATAAGTAATTATTCAGTTTGCAAGGGATGGTAGGGGAAAGTTTAAGGGTTTCAGAAATAGAGAGAGCGTAGTGTGTGAAAAAGGTGTAATCATTTTCAGTAAGGTGTTGTGACCTCCATACATCAAGAAAATGTTCTTTTTGTGGAAATTGTTAGAAATTGGTGGGTATTATCTGTCAACCTAGAAGCAGATGAGTCTGGAGATGGCCACATTAGGCTGGGCTCACATGAACAGGTTGGAATTCTGTAGCGGAAGACCTGCAGTCATTTGCGGAAAGTAATTGTGAATGGTCGCAAAATATTGCAGAGCCGAGGGTTTTCCACGCAGATGTATGTGTATTGTCCATGTGGAAGAAAGATCTCACACATTACAGCTTATGTATCTATTTTCCTATGAAGTAACGAGCGTTGCCATCGCTCGTACTTAGAGATGAGCGAGCACGCTTGGTAAAGGCAGATATCTTCTCGAGTATCTGCATACCTGTCTGAGAAAATGCGGGGGGGGGGGGGGGGTTGCCGCCCCCCGCATTTGCTCAGATAAGTATGCAGGTATTCGAGAAGAGTGATGCTCGCTTGAGTATCTGCCTTTATCAAGCGTGCTGGCTCATCTCTACTCGTACTCAGTGTTAATTGCGTATGGGTGACAGAACACTTGCATTCATTGACTTCAAAAAAGGTCATCTGGGCAGAATCTGCGCTAAAATAGAGCATGCGGCAATTATTCTTCTGCTCGCGGAACTCGCAAATTCCTATCTGAACATCTAAGCGAACCCAACAAAAGCTCATGACTTCCAATGCCCACGTATTACGACGTATCGTCCACGCAGACGCTTATCGCAGAATCCACAATTCAAATCCACCTGTGTGAGCCCAGCCTTACTCTGTTAAAATCTCCTGCAATCAGGACAGATCCATTTTTATAATGGTTAATTTTCTTGAAAAAAGTCTGATAAAATGTAGTTAGATTTTAGTTTGGGGGCATAAATGACTGCTATAGTATAATTTGTATTATTTATTGTACAAATCAAGACAATATATCTTCACATTTTTCAATGCAATGATTACTCCTCATTTCTTGTTAATTGCTGGAGCAGCAGGAATATATGTAAAATGTTTGTGTCTTAACTGAAAAACGTCCACCTGATTAAGGTGTAACTCTTGCATGCACATGATGTCTGCATTCAAGCTTTTAGCCTCTTCTAGAGCTTACATAAATGCAGTAAAACACCTTGTGACCAGCTAACAATATGTGGGTATAGAATCTTCTGTAGAAGCCTAATAAATTGCAAACACAATTTAAAACCTGATATTAACATAGATTAACCTCAAACAACACAAACATATGTTTGAGTATCTAACAACCTTTTACTGATGATGCAAGCGGGGGGGGGGGGGGGGGGGGTTAGAAGTTAAGAACCTCTAACTGTAATCTGTAATGTGCATATATGCCATTCCTGGGTTACAATATATATATATATATATATATATATATATATATATATATATATATATATAATATATATATAATCACAATAAATGACCTTGTAGGGTAATAAATAATTATGCATGCCCTTCAACCTACACAATAGGAGAACGTATATGGCCTCTAAATGATATAATTTACATCTCTTAATTTTGTCACCCATTCTTTTTTCAGTCTTATTGTTTGCTTTCCTCTAGGTGAATTTGGAACACTAGTAAGTCCCCAGTCCTAGAGAAGCTCTATCAGCTTGGCAGGAGAGTCAAAAACTATTTTTTGGCCTCCCTCATTAACACTAATTTTAACAGGAAACCCCTATTTGTAGGGGATATTGTTGGCACACAGAATTTTTGTGTCAGTAGCAAATTCGTAACAGTAAGGCAGAGGCGGCAGCATCAAAGGTGTAGAATAAAGTTTAAAATCCTTTTATTGCTTCCATATCGTAAAAGGCAACGTTTCGACTACATGTCTTTTTCAGGCTTTATTCTACACATTTGATGCTTCCGCCTCTGCCTTACTGTTATGGATTGACCTGGGATTGGAGGTCCATGATCCCACTGACTGGTGGCTGTGCATATATCTACCTCGCCCATTTGGGAAAGCTGTGTTTGAGTGCTGCCGGACCTCTATGAATTGAAAGTAGCAAATTCGTAACGTCTTACCAAAATTGCCGCAGTAAAGATGGCAGTGTCTTTAAAGCTGTTTGGAAGGTTTTGTACATTCCTAGCCGCCAGCATCAGTTTATTTTTAAAATAGTAGAAATGTAAAGGGGCGATAACATCTCTTGGAGTTGATGCAGGCAGAGATTTAGGTTTTGGTATTCAGTGCACTCTATCTATTAACAGATCAATTTGAGGTGCGTATGGAATAACTGCAACGAGGAAAAATGTAAGATATTTCGCAAGCTGCTCTAACTGTTTCAGGCATGCCGTGGAATTGCACATAATTAGAGTGAGACTAATCTTCCACTTCCAATTCCAGTGCTTTTACCTCCTCCTCTAGGGCATTATTTATATCCACTAACTTATCTGTTGAGAATTCTGCTATTTTAGATTCAATCAGAGAAGTACGGTCTCCCAGTGCTGGAAACTCTGTATGTTTTTAAAAGCAGCCTTAATGTCTTTCTGGAGTGATGCTCTCAACTGCAGCAACATAGCATTAAGAGATCCCTAAGACACTGGTCTAAGGGAGGAGGACAGAGAGTGTTCATACTGAAGGATGTTGTGTTGAATAATGTGTTGCTGATCAGATACAACATGTGCAGCCACCATTTCAGAGTTAGCTGCAGCATTTGTATATGTAGCAGGTTTGGGTCCTACTTTCTGCACTGTGAGCTCCAGCAAAGGTGCCAGGATTGTGAGAGGGTGAATTATCAGAGGATTCTTGAGAAGGATCAGGTGATGAAGTCAGTGAGGACACTTGTGAAGCTGCAACACTACTGCCATCTGATTCAGTGACCATTCTTTGACCTTCTGGAAGGAAAGAACTCCGAGTCTTGCAGAGTTCAGCTTCTTTTTTGTTTTCCCCATGATGAAGGAGCACTACAAGAGATATGTTATACAATTCTGTCATAAGGGACACACAAATGATGCACCGGAGAGCCGATTTTTAGCCCAGGGCAGTGGAGCTAGTGAATGTACTGCTTACTCTGTTGGTTGCAAGCTTACACCCCCATTAAGCCATTATTTTTATTTTTAACTTGTTTATTTTTTCTATGCTTACATTTTAAAGTACAGTTGAAACATAAAATTGTGTAAATATCAACAAAACTTGGAAAAATTTAGGTGTTCTAAAAGTTTTGACCAGTAGTATATGCAAAGACAGTAATGGTATGTGTTAGGTTGTGCACCTGGGACCTGTTGTTCTACAGGCTTCCTGGTACCCACCTTCACAGGTAGGGGTTAATTAAGATGGCTGGGTGCAGTATTTTCTGCCAGCCAATCCCCTTTAGTCTGCAGCATATAAAAACCAGCATCTCTCTGTAGTTGATGCTGGTCATTTTACTGCTTGGATATCACCGTCTTGTGCCCACTCAGAGCAGTGTTTGCATGTCTGTCTGTTAGTGTCTCTCTGCTTCCCTAAAGTCGGTTTGGACACCTGTAGTCCTTGTCTGTAGCATATGCAGACCCCCTCTTCCCTTCCCCGGACAGGTGCGGCCTCCAGACGTCTTATGTTTCATTTGTGTATCAGATAGTTGAGGACTGACTCAGTTCCCTATGTCAGCTCGGTGGCTGACTGTCTATTTTCCTGGTGTGAGGAGTCTTAGACTTGCTGTGGTAGTTCATCTGTTGCGTGTGAGCTCTGGGTGGGGTTCCTGTTATCTGTTGTATGTTTGGTGTGAACAGCGACATGTTTGATGTGTCTGTGCTGGTTGTCAGACATGTTCTGTATGTCTAGTCCTGTTCTGTGTTTGGTGTATCAGTACAGTGTTGTGTCCTGTGTGTCTGTTTAGTGCATCTCTCCAGATTCCATATCTGGAATAGCCAGGTCACTAGAAGAAGACAGTGGGGCTGCCTTTATCGAGGCGATTACTCCGCTTTTAGGCAGGGGTGCCCCTCTTTTCCTGATCAGTTAAGGGCAATTTTCCATTCAGTTTCCTGGAGAGGTGCAATTAGTCCATGCAAGTACTATATGTGTGTGTTTGTGGTTTTAAATGGACAGATTTGCGTCCCACCTGTGGAGTGGTGCTTTAATGCGCCCAGTGGGCATAACAGTATGTCTTGATATTATAGTAGAGAAACTAAGCAAACAAGACAAAGCCAGAACCTGTAGATCTAACAATATAAACACATTGCACTTTGCCAATGAATGACCCTGAGCGCCAACTATTAGACGCTGGTGCATAAACAGTGCTGGAAAATAAAAGGACAGACGTAGCTCCCTTAAACACAGATTCAGCGCACGTCCAGTATGTTCGATACTGATAAATTAGACAGTAAAATACTTCTGACGGCCATCAATAACAACCAAATTTCTAAGCAAAGCATTGTAAAACCAGATCCCACATGTAACCAAAAAGAAATGCCATAATGCCAAATTTGATTCATATCCCACATGGAAGCATTGTAAAGTAGACAATGTTGCAAAAAATGTGGTACTAATAGAAAAAAACAAGACATATAAACAAGGTATTTGGAAGGAGAGAACACTGTAACCTGAACATTTTAAAGGATACTAAAGATTAACAATCTGTTCCAAGGGAAATACAACCATTTGTAGGACTATGAATAGAACAGACCTCTGAACACAGCCAGGCAAAGACATATAAACTATATACACAACTGAAGATCACTTCTAAGGTTCAAACCTAATGGCACACAGGTGTTTAAATTTAGTATCCAAAAATCCTTCTCAATAGGAGGAAACAGATTTGTTGTGATACATAATGAAATGTTTCGAGGCACTGGATAAATTATGGCTGGATGATGAGCTCACATCATTAAGATGTTCTAGGAAACGCACCCTGGGTTTCCTAATAGTGCAGGCAACATGTAATTTGTGGAAAGGGCACATTTCAATGCATAGACAACATGATCAGAATTGCAGTTATTGTATTGTTGTACCAAAAAAAACTGTGAATTATTGGTGTTGTGGAAATTTCTAATAAGTTTGGCAAAGGAACATGACTTACATGGAAAACACCCGCATCTATAGAAGCCTTTGTATGATAGATAACATTCTTTAGATGAATGAGAGAACACAAATATACTTGGTGACAGAATACGTGAGATTCAGAACTTTTTTTATATGCAATCCTACACTCATCACTCAAAATGACACAAAACTTATCATCATAACATAGTAACATAGTATGTTAGGCTGAATGAAGACAATGTACATCTAGTTCAGCCTGTTTTGACCCCCCCCCCCCCCCTCCTTGTTGATCAAGAGGAAGGCAAAAAAAAAAAAAACATAAAACAATGCAGATGCCAATTTAGCCCATTTGGAGGAAAACATTCCTTCCCGACTCCATACTGGCAGTAAGAATAATACCTAGATAAATGTTTGAGTTCCTACTTAACTCCAAGACCCGGACCAACAAGCCCGCTGTTCACTTAATGTCTATATCCTGTGATATCATAGCGCTCTAAAAAGATGTCTAGTCCCCTTTTAAACTCTATCGATTTTGCCATCACCACGTTCTCAGGCAGGGAGTTCCACGGTCTCACTGCTCTTGCAGCAAAGAACCCCCTTCTATGTTGGTGATGAAACCTGCTTTCTTCTAGATGTAGCGGATGTCCTCTTGTTACCGTCGCAGTCCTCGGTATAAACAGATCATGGCAGAGATTCTTGTATTGTCCCCTAATGTATTTATACATAGTTTTTTGGTTGCCTCTTAACCGTCTTTTTTCCAGGGTGAATAATCCCAATTTTGATAGCCTCTCTGGGTATTCCAGTCCTCTCATTCCATGTATTAGTTTAGTTGCCCTTCTTTGAACCCCTCAAGCACTGCAATGTCTTTCCTGAGCACCGGTGTCCAGAACTGTACACAGTATTCCATGTGAGGCCTGACAAGTGCCTTATATAGCGGAAGAATAATGTTCTCATCCCTCGCCACTAGAGATGAGCGAGCCTACTCGGCCACGCCCCCTTTCTGCCCGAGTACCGCGATTTTCGAGTACTTCCATACTCGGGCGAAAAGATTCGGGGGGCACTGTGGGTGAGTGGGGGGTTGCAGCGGGGAGTGGGGGGGGGGAGAGGGAGAGGGCTCCCCCCTGTTCCCCGCTGCTACCCCCCACGCCGCCACGCCTCCCCCCGGCGCCCCCGAATCTTTTCACCCGAGTACTGAAGTACTCGAAAATCGCGGTGCTCGATCGAGTAATTACTCAAAACGGGTAGGTTCGCTCATCTCTACTCGCCACTATAACTCTTTTAATGCACCCCCAAGACTTTATTTGCTTTTGCAGCAGCTGACTGGCATTGATTGCTCCAGTTAAGTCTACAGTCCACTAGTACCCCCAGGTCTTTTTCCATATCACTTTTCCCTAGCAGTACCCCATTTTGTGTATATTGGTGACATCAGTTTCTCCTGCTAATATACATAACCTTACATTTATCAATATTGAACTTCATTTGCCAACTTATCTAGAACCACTTGTAGCTGCATATTGTCCTCCTTTGTATTAATTATCTTGTATAGTTTTGTATCGTCTGTAAATATTGATATCTTACTGGGCAGTCCCTCTATCAGGTCATTAGTAAATATATAGCCCAATCAGAATACGAACCATTAATTACCACCCTCTGCTTTCTATATCCAAGCCAGTTCTTTACCCAGATACACACGTTTTCACCCAGTCCGAGCGGTCTTATTTTATATATCAGCCTCTTATGTGGCATGGTGTCAAATGCTTTAGAGATATCCAGATATACAAGATCAATAGACTCTCCCAGGTCCAGCCTGGAACTTACTTCATCGTAGAAGCTGATCAAATTGGTCAGACATGACCGACCCTCGTGAACACATGCTGATGAGGAGTTATGCCGTTGTTCTCCTTGAGGTATTCCAGAATGGCGTCACCCAGAAACCCATCAAATATTTTTCCAGTTACTGAAGTGAGACTTACTGGCCTGTAGTTACCAGGTTCTCTTTTAGACCCCTTTTTGTATATTGGGACCACACTGGCAATGCGCCATTCTTGTGGTACACCCGCGGTCTCTATAGTGTCCCTAAATATAAGAAATAGCAGTCTATCTATCACGTTACTTCGTTCCCTTAGAACCCTTGGTTGTATTCCATCTGGGCCGGCGATGCTGCCGCCGCCGCCGCCACTGCCACCACCACCACATAAAATAGGTAAATATTTGTGGATGATCTTTATCTGATTAAACTGAGGAATACATGATAACAACAACACCAGTTTGTCACATTTGTCATTAGTTTTAGAATTACAGCAAAAGACCTGTCAACTAAAGCTATGTCAGATTTTCTGTCCACAATATTTGAGGCGCGTTGTAGCATCCAGGGAGTGTTAACCCTGTATTCTAACAGATGACAATTATTTTCATGCTCCATGATATAATCCCCATCATGAGAGCAATTCTTTCTAGATCACAACATCATTTTCATGGTTTAGCAAGAATGGTTACTGTGAGCAGTAAATACCAAGTTCCTTGCTGATGTCTTATAGAACATTAAGGTACAAATAACTTCACAAAATAATTCAAAAAATAAATAGCTTTGACAGTCAGCAGATGGGAAAATCCTAAATTAAATCATCATTAATATAGTTTATAAAATCTGCTATGGCAGTAAGGACCCCTCCAAATGAGGAGAAGGTCATCAATATACCTGCCGTACTAGAAAATGCAATGTTGCAATGGAATATTGGAGGTGAAAATGTAAGGATTAGAGATGAGCGAACGCGTTCGTCCGAGCTTGATATTCGTGCGAATATTAGGGTGTTCGGGATGTTCGTTATTCGTAACGAACACCATGCGGTGTTCTGGTTAATTTAACTTTCTTCCCTGAGACGTTAGCGCTTTTTTTTGGCCAATATAAAGACAGGGAAGGCATTACAACTTCCCCCTGCAACGTTTAAGCCCTATACCACCCCCCTGCTGTGAGTGGCTGGGGAGATAAGGTGTCACCCGAGTATTGAAATCTGCCCCTCCCGCGGCTCGCTATGGATGCATTCTGACATGAGTTTAGGGAAAGCGCTATCGTGTTGGAGCTGCTATAGGGAGAGTGTTAGGAGTATTTTAGGTGTCAAGAACCCCAACGGTCCTTCTTAGGGCCATAAATCTTCTCTATATGCGCTCAATGGGGCCGGCGGCAGCAGCGCTGACCCCATTGAGAACATATAGAAGAGAAATCCTTCTTCTCTGGCACAGCTGTAACAGCTGTAGCAGAGAAGAACGATGTTTGCCCATTGAATTCAATGGAGCCAGCAATACAGCATGTTCCACTGAATGCAATGGGCTGCCGGCGATCGCAGGATGAATGGTCGGAAAGGGGTTAAATATATAACCCCTTTCCTGCAATTCATCCAGAAATGTGTTACACTAAAAATATATACCGGCGTATAAGGCGACCGGGCGTATAAGACGACCCCCCAACTGTCACCTTATACGCCGGTAATACAGTGGAGCAAAGAATAAAAATCATTACTCACTTTTTCAGATGATCTGCGGCGCTCCTGCAGGCTGTCGCTCCTTCCTGGTTCCCGGCAGACTATTCCTTTCTCCACGAAAGGCTTTAAATCCCTGCCTCCAGAAACACATGTGCCTTCAGCCAATCACAGCCAATGACAATGATGTCATTGAATGGCTGTGATTGGCTGTGTTTCTGGAGGCGGGGATTTCAAGCCAATCACAGCCATTCAATGACATCATTGTCATTGGCTGTGATTGGCTGTGTTTCTGGAGGCGGGGATTTCAAGCCTTTCGTGCAGAAAGGAATACTCTGCCGTGGATTAGGAGGGAGCGACAGCCTGCAGGAGCGCCGCAGATCATCTGAAAAAGTGAGTAATGCTTTTTATTCTTTGCTCCGCTGTATTACCGGCGTATAAGGTGACAGTTGGGGGGGCGTCTTATACGCCCGGTCGCCTTATACGCCGGTATATATTTTTAGTGTAACACATTTCTGGATGAATTGCAGGAAAGGGGTTATATATTTAACCCCTTTCCGACCATTCATCCTGCGATCGCCGGCAGCCCATTGCATTCAGTGGAACCTGTTGTTTTGCTGGCTCCATTGAATTCAATGGGCAAACATCGTTCTTCTCTGCTACAGCTGTTACAGCTGTGGCAGAGGAGAACGATCTTTATGCTGACAGTGGGGGGGGGGGGGCACTCTTGCCGCTATTGTGGCTTAATAGTGGGACCTGTGAACTTGAGATGCAGCCCACCATGTAGCCCCTCGCCTGCCCTATCCGTCACTGTGTCGTTCCCATCACTTTCCTGAATTGCCCAGATTTTCACACATGAAAACCTTAGCGAGCATCGGCAAAATACAAAAATGTTCTGGTCGCCCATTGACTTCAATGGGGTTCGTTGTTCGAAACGAACCCTCGAGCATCACGGGAAGTTCGTTCCGAATAACGAACACCCGAACATTTTGGTGTTCGCTCATCTCTAGTAAGGATCCTTCCAAAAAAATATCACCAAGTTTGCAACAGATGGGAATGTTGGCACTCATTGACACACCTTTTGATTGACGATAAAGCATGCCATCAAACATACAAAATTATCAGAAATTAGATAAGATGTTGCTGATAAAATGAAGCTTCTCCAGGATTGGGGAGTGCACATATAAATGGATCGCTTCTAGAGATGAGCAAGCATACTCGCTAAGGGCAATTACTCGATCGAGCATTTCCCTTAGCGAGTACCTGCCCGCTCGGAAGAAAAGATTCGGCTGCCGGCGGCAGGCAGGGAGTGGCGGGGGAGAGCGTGGAGGAACGGAGGGGAGATCTCTCTCTCCCTCTCTCCCCCCCCCCCACTCCCCCCTGCTCACTGCCGCAACTCACCTCTCACCCGCGCCGGCAGCCGAACCTTTACTTCCGAGCGGGCAGGTACTCGCTAAGGACAATGCTCAATCGAGTAGTTGTCCTTAGCGAGTATGCTCACTCATCTCTAATCGCTTCACATAATCTCTCTAAAACTATACAAAACATCGCTGGGGTCTCTCAAATAACCAAGGACCACTTGACCAAGAAGCTGCAGGATGGAATCAACCCACTCACACAGCCTCTTGTCCAGGGATCCAATATTGGTTTCATTGGTGGGGGATATGTAGCTTTAGGTAAGGCATGCATGATGGCAATTATAGGGTTGTCAACATAGATGTAATACAAACCCTCCTGCAATAAGGAAAAAAGTTTCTGTTGGAAAAGAGGAGTGCAGGGTAGGTTACCTATATGTTTTTTATGTAATGCTCGACAGTTAGGTAGTTTGTAACTTTCTGCAAAACACATGTGACTTGTATGATCTGTGTCCACAATCTATTACATTCCATTTTGTTTATTTCTGTCTGTAAAATGTTGGGATATGATCATAGGTATGCCATTCTCTATGCTAATCAGATCATGTGACTTGTAATTACTCATGTCAGGTGTACGGGTCCCAGCCTGCAGTACCATTTCTACATGCAGTACATGTGCAGGGTCTGTGAAGGGGTTATCTATAGGTTTTTTGTAATGCTCGATGTGAGGTATTTTGTAACAATCTGCAAAATACCTTTAACTTGTATTATTTGTGTGCACAATATATCACATTCCAATTCATTCTCTACGACTATGGGTGGGATTTGCATCAGAAACACCTCAGCAGATTTTCTAGATTTCTGATACAATATGGTCTTTTTCAGAATGATTTATATATTATTAATATTTTGAAAAAAAAAGTTATTTTTTAATTCTTCTTTTTCTCCAATCAGTTGAGTTGGATATTTTTGATCTATTTTATATTTTATATGAGAAGTTGCATTGCGCTAAGTGCCCAGCAGTTGGCGCTGTGGGATCCAAAAAATCAACCATTTGTGCAGTGATAATGGTCACACTTAGGGTGCGGGCAGACGAGCGTAGGCGTATTTACGTTCGCACGAGCGCAACGTATAATCGCCCGAGAGAACGTTTTTCACCGATCACGACCAGAGCTAGAAAGCGTATTTTCGTTTGTTCCTACTTTTCAAACTGTGTTTTCGGCCATCGAATATGCGTTGGCGCGTATTTCGGTCGCATATGTTCCGTTTTTTTTCGGGTTGCCGTTTTTACGCGCCGTAAAATCGCCCATGTGAACGAATACATTCGAAACCATTGCCTCAGATGGTCACGTATATACGTTTGGTCGCAAAAATGCGCCGTTTATGCACTCGTGTGAACGCACCCTTAGAATGTAAGTATTTTATTTGGGTATTTGCTTAACAGCTGAAGCTACAGTACAGTGGAAACAGATCTCCAGGGGGTATTGCTTGCCATTCGCAATTCAGGTCTTGTGAAGGATACTGATACGAGCCACCACCTCGCTTGGAAGCCACAAAAAAAAGAAGAATTTGGTCCACTGGCCTCCAGTGCTGAATGGTGTGCTGATCCTAACAGTTTTTTTTAACTTATGGTGATTACGCCTGTAGGGATATGTATACAAGCCTATTGTTTGCCTAAATGAGTGAAATTGTACTTTTCATGTCTTTTGTGAGATTGCTGCATATTTTTCAAAACTTTTAATTTTTCCCAAAAAGTCCATCATTCACCCGCACACATTTTCCATGGATATTTATACTCAAATTGAGAAGGGAAATCTGCATTTGTATACAAACTATATGGTTGACGATGCAGGCATTCTACATGTCTAGTGATATTTTTCTGCATACATCCAAAACATGGCAGCATACCTCAGTGTGTAAGCAACAGTTACAAAAAATGGATCATCACCGACACAAGAACGTGAACGAAGCTGGATTAATGCAGCAACCTTATTATATACAGTTACAATCGAATCTAAATCAACCCCCATTTCAAATTAAGTTTACTTGCCAAAATTTACAAACTTTTAGCAAATTACGAACTTTCACTTATTTGCAAAAAACACTCATACAAGAATAATATAAATAGCTCAATATAACTAATATAACAAGTCATTTCTCCAAATTCAACACAAAAGGCCACTTTGAATGACTATTGGAGTCTCACAATTATTGAATCTCTTCATAACACGTGTCTTTAGTACTTAATAGCTTTTGGGTTTGCAGGCTGCAACCGCCTTCTTCAAATACCACTGAAGATTTTCTATGGGATTCAAGTCAGGTGACTGTGCCAGACACTCCAGAATCTTCCAGGTCTTCTTCTGAAACTAAGTTTTAGTGGACTTTGAGGTATGCTTGAGATTATTGTTCTATTGGAAGATCCAATGCCGCCCAAGCTTCAGCTTCCTCACAGAAGGCATGATGTTTTCTCCTAGGATTTCCTGATACTTGATTGAATGCATCTTGCCCTCCACACGTTGCAGGTTTCCAGTCATAGAGTTTGGGTAGGAAGACCTTCAGCATTTATTATGCGCTTTACTGTGCAAATGGAAACCTCAGTGCCTGCTGCTACTAATGATACTGCAGGTCTTTTACAGTCACTTGATGACTTATCTCCTCAGGAATCTGGTGACAGTCGGTAATAGCTTCCTTTTTCTGAAACTGTT
Organism: Eleutherodactylus coqui; assembly: GCF_035609145.1. NCBI lineage: Eukaryota > Metazoa > Chordata > Amphibia > Anura > Eleutherodactylidae > Eleutherodactylus > Eleutherodactylus coqui. The sequence goes on along the minus strand of NC_089845.1, from coordinate 52,727,958 downwards.
CGGATAGTGTAGGTCCCTTCTAACTGTATCTAGGATCATTCAGTGCCTTTGCTAGCTTTTTGTATCATTTTCTTTGTTTGTTGAAGACAATGATCTCTTAACCTTTTAGACCACTCTCTAGGCTTAGCCATATCTCTAACATGCAATCAAATGTCACAGTCAACAAAACCCTATCCAGTCCAGGTATTTGATGTGTTTTAATTCAAACACATCTGATACAACTAATGAAGCTGTTGATTAGTTGCATCAGGTGTGCTTGAGACAACACCTGATTTACAAATGTGTGCTCTTATGAGGGATAATAATTCTGAGACTGCAGTAGTCATTCAAAGTGGAATTTTGTGTTGAATTTGGAGAAACTACTTATTGCATTAGTTGTGTTGAACTATTTAAGCTGTTCCTGTTTGATTGTTTTTTACAAACAGTCAAAAGTTTGTAAATTTGGCAAATAAATTTGATTTGCAATGGGGGATGAATAATTTTGATTGCAACTGTATAAAGGTCCTTCATATTCCACAACAGTATTGTAAATTTTGTGACTTCATGAATCAGCTGTAGAGGCATCTACATCCCAAATCATAGCTTTTGTTCTTAATGCGATTGGATGTTACAAACAGAAATTATACAGGTGAATGGTTTACCTATTTTTGTAGTCTTTCAATACCCTGTTTGTGTAAAATGCAGCAGCATCGGCCATCTCCTTCACAAAGGGGCCTGGCGCAGGTGTCTAAATATAACACAACATTAAAGTTACTTCATTCTTACATATATAAAAAAACAATAAAAAGAAAAGTAATCTGAGTATACAAATATAATCTGTATTTGTCACTTTATTCATTCTCATGTTAACACAGTGCCTTTTCTTCATTACAGGCAATGTGAATAATGGGGTTATACCGAGCACAAAATATTGAGATTGTCCTTATGTCAGGTGAACGAAGCACATGTGCCATCACTGTAGATTTCATCCAACGCCACCCAACCAGACCTCCTACAACCCTCAGTGCAGTAGCCAAATTTGGAAAAACAGGTTCCGTTACTGATAAACCAAATCCGGATGACCAAAATCAATTACTGATGAAGCATCAGCAACTGCTGTTCTGGCCTCATTCAGCAAGAGTCCACAACGTAGCTCTCGTTATCTATCTATAGAAAATGGGGTTAGCCGTGCCTCCATACAGCAAATTTTGTCTATGCGTACATAGCAGCCTTATAAAAATGCTACAACAGATGGAGGACGATTTCAACATGTCTGCTTGAGATAATGCCATCATTCACATTGCTTGTAATGAAGAAAAATCACTGTGTTCACACGAGAAAGAATACAATTATGTTAAAATGAAGCACACCATTGTTTTTCTGGTGTAATTCTCTGTCAGTTTGATATATCACATACCTACCTTTCCATTGGAAAAATTTGAGTTGAATTCAAGATGGCAGCATTCAAAATGGCCGTCATGTTGGTGACATGGCCTAACAGGGTTCCCCCTTTCCCTACAGCTTGCTTGCATGGGTGTTTCCATAGTTTTGAGACACCCTTCATATTTCTAGTTCATGTTTTCTAGTTTTCAAGGTGTTCTGGATTACATTTTTGGATTTTTTTTTCTATGGTGGATATTTTGAAATAACAGCCAAACCTCTTTCCTTGGGGATGTCAGTGGAGTGAGACTATGGGATCATACACTGCTGTGAACTATGTAAAAATATCATAGTTCATCAATGTGGACACGTAATATAGACCTTATACATGAGTCTTATCATATTAAAAAAGTTATGTTGTCAACCTGCTTGAACAGTAAGCCACATAAATTATTGTGCAAAATGGAGGCAAAATAGTAAAACTCATGAAGCTATTGGGACTAGTACAAATTAGACTTTAGGCTTGTCCTTTAGCCATTCTTGCAGGCATTTGGCCCACTGTTCAATTCCCTTTATTGCATAGATTGCTCCTTATCAGAAGGAGATCTGTTATAAAAAGATGTTCTATTTTTCAAAGCCTGCACAATTAATTGGATAGACCCAGCCACGTGCAGCGAACATACAGACCAAGCAGGTGGTATGTGATATATTACAGACTTCAATATGTCCTACCATAGTGTTCACCTCTTCATGAAGCTATAATGTCCAAGCATCAGAACACCTAACCATTGTGTATGTGTAACTCCTTATACAGGATGTGGCGGAAATGAATGTAACTCACCACTGTGATCCAGCCAAGTGCGGGAATACTTTCACTTATTGCTGAAAGGTGGTTGAACATTTGACTTCCTCTGTTTTTTTCTCGGAATGTCAGTACTTCAAGAATCTTTTCTGATATGGGTTTAAGAAGCAATGCCAGTTCAGCCTACAGAAAGAAAATATATAGTTAGATTATATAATACACCTTTATATATATAGCGCAAACATATTACACAGCACTTTACTTCACTTGGTATTAGGGTCTGTCTCCATTGAAACTCACAATTTTTTAATCCACCTATTAGTGTGTGTTTTTTTGGAGTAACTGGAGGAAACCCACACAAACACAGGGAGAACATACAAACTCCATCCAGATGTTGTCCTTAGTCAGATTTGAACCCAGGAGACACTGAAAGACAACGGTGCTAACAGTTATACCTTGATGGAAACTTTCAAGTCCTATGAGCACAATAAACTAAGTTTATGGGCTCGTAGGACAGAGGCCACTGAGTCAAGGAGTGTACTTTTTGTACTCACTTGTCTCCCCGTTTATTCGCTGTCCACTCAGGAATCCGTCACTCATTCTATACATCTGACTCATCTCTGCATTCAAGGCGCATGCACACACATAGAGAACATTTTGTATGTGCACACACTGACTGAAGAGATGAGTCGGGTGCACGGACCCAACGGTAGCTCCCCCGGTGGACACTGAAGGAACGGGGAGGCAGTAAGTATAAATAGGGACACCCCTGAGCTAAGCGGCCCCTGTTCTATGAGCCCATAGACTTAGTTTATGAGGCTCACAGGATAGGACAGGTTCCATTGAAGACCTCCTTCACACACATATTTTTTCAGCATGTTTTCTCATATGGTTTTTTAAAGGGTTTTTGGGTGGCTCTTTAAAGAAAATGTAAATCAAACATTTTTTCTGCCATTTTTAAGTCCTATAGAAAAGACTACGGGAAAAAAGCAAAAAAACAACATACTCAAAGCATACTTCGTTTAAAGAGAAAAATACCACTGACCCTAAAACTGCCACAAACCAAAGCACGCATTGTATGTAGTGTTTTATCTAATTCACTAATGTAGCAATGATTTATACCTAAAGAAAATGTTCCTAAAAGTGCCAGTGAAAAGGCCATGAAAAACACAGCAAAATGCCGTGAGTGAGTTCAACCTAAAATGGATTTTTCTTATCCGAAACAATGTGCAACCTTATCTGTAGGTAATCCCACACTAAACTTGGACTGCTAGTGTTAGCACAGATACCAGGAGGATGTCTATGGGAAGCTACATCTAATCTCTAAGCAATGATGTGTGGACTAATATCAGTAAATGTATTGAGCTGGAGGTGACACTGGAAGTGGGAATCCGATGCACCTTGTATGCCAAAATTACCAGGAAATTAGGGCAATATTTCCCCCCTACATCCTACGTGTGAGCAGCGGTGGCATCTGGGGTATCCAAATCTCTTGACGATTTTGACATACCATATATACTCGAGTATAAGCCGAGTCAATAAGTTTTACCACAAAAAACTGGTAAAACTTATTGACTCGAGTATAAACCTAGCTATACTCAAGTATATACTAGGTAAAGAAAAAATGCAATACTCACCTAGCAGCGGCGTCTGTGTCCCCGGTGCGATGGTCTCTCTAGCGGTGCGGCAAGCTGCTGAAGAATTCTCCCCACTGTCATCTCCCTGCTCGGCTTTGAATTTTCTCGCTGTAAGCGCTGTGTAAGTAAGCGCTGTGATTGGATCGAGCACCAGCTCAATAAACCAATCACAGCCATTCAGTGATGTCATCCACTGAATGGCTGTGAATGATCGAGCGCCAGCTGTGGTTGGCTGGCGCTCGATCCAATCAGAGCGCTTACCTACACAGTGCTGATGGCGGAGGAATTCAAAGCTGAGCAGGGCGACGACAGCGAGGAGAATTCTCAAGCAGCTTGCCGCACAGCCGGGGAGACCATCGCGACGGGGATACAGATGTACGCTGGGAGGTGAGTATTGCGCGGGTTTTTTGTTTTGTTTTACCTCACTCGAGTATAAGCCGAGGGGGGCTTTTTCAGCATAAAAAATGTGCTGAAAAACTAGGCTTATACTCGAGTATATATGGTAACTGCCTTTTGAAATTAGCAATAATCGACTATTAGGGAGAGATTAACACGTCAGGCCGTTCTTTTCAGTGCAAACACTTGGCTTATCGGCTGCACAGATATACTAATCAGTCCTTCAATATGCAACAAGGTCCTGTTTAGAATCCCAAGACGATGTATTGGATCCGATTCCCACTGCCATAATGATGTACTTATTTCTAGCCACCATTTTTTCACTGATTATTATTTTATTCACTGATTTTAGGGTTCTTTTCCCCCAAATGTTGTATTGCCCGGCACACAATATTAAATTACATATCACATTTTTAAGCTGACTAAGTTTAACAAAGTACAAAGTCACAGTTAAGGTTTTCCAGAGAATGTAATGATTTAACTTTTCTAATGATGACAATGTCATGACCAAGAATTTATTTTACTACTGTATTTTCTTCTGTTTGCATATATTTGCTGTGCCAAGGGCAGACTGTTTGGCTGACTAGATGGACCAGGCAGAGGCATGTAGTTTGATTTGTGTACACTATCCCCCAGGTTCATTTTAAAGAGTTTATTTGCAGCCTTAACTATATTAGGGTTCCCTGCTTTTAAACAACCAAAAAGCCATAATATTTTGGTAGGGTTGTCAATTTGATGAAGACCAAAGACATAAAAATGATGGTGACTTTGGCCCTGAGCCACAGTTCCAGGAAGAATTTTTTTCTGAAAATGTATGCAGGAGCTGAACTCCACATTAAACTGCACATTTGCCATACGCCCATAAAGAAAATGAAGGCTTCGTTTTCAAAAGCTCAAAAACTTGAATTTGTAGCATTATTTTTCTTTATGATTGCTTTGTATGTTTTTAGATACTTTAGGGGGAAAACTCTCATTAATTCTTATTGAACGGTAGGAGACCTTTAGATACCCAAATATTGCTTATACCTCCTATATCGATTTCCATACGGTATATCCTTACACTGCTGCTCATTAACTTCAATAGTGCCTTAAATTTGTCAATTTCTCCATAAGGGATGAACGTGATACGTGTTTTTGGCACAGAAATGAGATCATCTGCTGTTTTAAACACTTTCAGCACTTGCATGAATGGTGTTCAGGGGCATAGCTATAGGGGATGCAGAGGTAGCAGTTACTACCGGGTCCTGGAGCCTTAGGGGGCCCAAAGGTCCCTCTATCCTATAAACAAAACAACAGTATTTAAAAGGGCTCATGAATGGTTTGGAAGCCAAGTTATAGATTTTGCATTGGGGCCCCATACATTTAGCCTTTGCCTAATCTTTTAAGATTCTAGCAAGGCCCCTGCCTGCTGGTGTTGCATAGATGGGCTTCTTAAGAAACTCAACAATGGAAAAGAAAGTTGTTGTATGGTTCCCCCATGGTGAACTTTTTCATCCGGCCCCAGGAACCTTTAACTATGCCCCTGATTGTGTGTATATATATATATATATATATATATATATATATATATATATATATATATATATACACACACACATATACATGTATATACACATACACGCACACACACATATATATTTTTGCAGTAGTCTTCAGTAGCTTCTTTTCTTCATTTCCGTAAAATCGACGATTTGGGTGGTGTATTGAAATTAATGCGCTGTAGGGTATTAGCACAAATTATAATAGTTATGCTGATTTCTTGGGACCCTATAAAAAATACTAAAAATAATTTGTCCTCCGTTTTATTTACGGTGTCCAGTCTCCAATAACTCACTGGTAGTGCACTGACTTACCCCAAGGACAAAACTATATATATCATGTCAAGGCCCTATTTCATGATTTAATTTTGAGGAACTCCTATAAAATGTTTCTACTCCAAGGGAATCCCTATGCAGATTTGCAAGGGTCAATTTTGGAAAAAGTCAATAAAGTAGGTTTTCTTGAGGCACGCAATACATGCACGCTTTGCCCATGCACTTTTTCTGGGAGGTTCACCAGGGTGATTAAATGGTATCTGTATCATGACACAAGTGAACTTCAGAGATAAACAAAAGGTTATATCCATGAATACGGGATAAGAGGCACTTATTGATGAGTGTACAGCGACAACTGGCAATCACAAGTCACCAGCAGACAGTGTTGCCCTGTACAACAGCTGTGCCACCAGAATGAGTCTGACTATCAGTGACTGATAATGGAGAGCTACTCAACTCAATGTATTTGTGTTGTAAATGAGAAATCCCAGCTGCTCGTTTTATGTTGTGTATGTCTTGTGCTTACTTTGCACCTGTCACACAGTCAAAGTTTTATGGCTTTAATACCCTTGTCCCAAATTCTTTACTTAAAATAGCATGACTATAAATGACATGGCAATTTTAGGCTGTGTTCCCCTGTAAGACAACAGACTTAGTGCTTCAAAGTATGCATCATTTTGAAAACTTCATGTTTTAATGCAATCACTAGGGATGAGAATATGTTTTCCAAGTGTCATTTTTTGTGAAAAAAGAGCTCAATTGTGTGATATACATGTTACACAAGAGACCATCTAGCTGTTACACATTTTTGAATACAGTAGGGTACCACATATCCTACTAGCTATAATAGTAATAGCTCTACAACAAATGTGCTATACAAATGGGACTATTGATACATAACCACAATTGTCTTACAAAAGAGGTGCAGGTAAGAGGGACAGTTCTTATATAAGGCCCTTGACCCATTTGCAGTGCCCCACTTGAGGGTAGCATAGTAAATTGGGCGGATATCAATGGTAAGATTAAGAATACTTTACAGGAAGCACAAAGTATAGCGGTTATAGTTACAATGGGTTCAGGCTAGTTAGTTACAGAGTCTATACAAGGCACAGAACTTGCTGGTTAAAGTAATGGTACAAAGCTTGTCAGTTACACATATGGCACACAGCTTGTTGGTGACAGTATCTCTAAAACATATAGAAAGCAAAAGTCTGCACATCCAACAAATAAAAGTGTGAAGGTGCACAATAAGCCGTGGCTGCATGAAATACAGTAACAAACATGTGCTTCAGCACCCGTACAAACTTAATATCTGCAAAGAAATGCATAATGGTTTTGGGTACTAATTAGGGATGAGCGAGCATACTCGCTGAGGACAATTACTCGATCGAGCTTTGTCCTTAGCGAGTATCTCCCCGCTCGGGAGCAAAGGTTCGGCTGCCGGCGCGGGTGAGTGGTGAGTTGCAGCCATGAGCAGTGGGGAGTGGGGGGAGAAAGGGAGAGAGAGATCTCCCCTCCGTTCCTCCCTGCTCTCCCCCACCGGTCCCCACCGAATCTTTTCTTCCGAGCGGGCAGGTACTCGCTAAGGGCAATGCTCAATCGAGTAATTACCCTTAGCGAGTATGCTCGCTCATCTCTAGTACTAATCGCATAAAAATGCAAGATTCTTAGTGCACAATGTGATCAAATCTGTGTATGCCCATCCGCCACATCAGGGTGAACCTTAAAGGATGGGTACCTAGATCTATAGACATCTCTCTTTAAGCTAAAAAGCCTTCACATGACTTCGAAAGCTGGGTACCTGGCTTATATACCACCATTGAACCAAAAGATGACCGCTAAACAATTAAAGGTCTCTCTCACATTAATTAATGCTAATGTTCATGAGTCCACTGTTAGAAGGACACTGAACAACAATGGTGTGCATAGCAGGATTGCAGGGAGAAAGTCACTGCTCTATAAAAGAAACTTAATGCCTGTCTGCAGTTACCTGAAGATCACCTGGACAAGACAAATGCTATTGGAACAATGTTTTGTGGACAGCTGAGACCTAAATGAAGCTTTTTGGCTTAAATGAGAAGCATTATGTTTAGATAAAATAAAATACTGCATTACAACATCAAAAATCATCAGTGAACTACGGTGGTTGTAGTATCATCGTTTGGGTCAGTTTTACTGCATCTGGGCCTGGATGACTTGCCATCACTGATGGAACAATGAATTCTGAATTATGCCAGCAAATTCTAACGGAAATTCTAAATGTCAAGATATCTGTCCGCAAACTGAATGTCAGGAGTAGGTGGGTCATGCAGCAACATAATGACCCAAAGCACACAAGTCGGTCTACAAAAGACTAGATAAGAAGAGGAAAGTTGAAGTTATGGAATGAATGGCCAAGTTGAAGTCCTGACTGTAATCCTATAGAAATGTTGTGGAAGGACCTGAATTGAGCAGTTCATGGGAGGAAACCCACAAACATAACAGAGTAGAAGCGGTTTTGTATAGAGGAATAGGCTAGTATTCAGGACTAATCAACGATTATCAGAAATGTTGAAATACAGTTATTGCTGCACAAGGAGGTCACACCAGATACTGAAAGCAAAGGTTCACATACTTTTGCCACTCACAGACACGTGATATTGGATCATTTTCCTCAAATAAATGAGCAGGTGTAATATTTTTGACTCATTTATTTAATGTGGTTCTCTTCATCTACTTTTAGGAGTTGTGTGAACATCTGATGTCGTTTTAGGTCCAATATAAGCAGAAATATGGAAAATTCTGAAGAGCTCACAAACTTTCAAGCACCACTGTATACAACTTGGAATGTTACAGCGAATATTTTCTTTAAAACTGTAAAATTTTAAGTTATACTATAGCTAATCTCAAGACAGAAAAGACCATTGTGAAGGAGATGTAGAAGTGATCTGGAAAAACCTCCTGCATGACTGAGGCATGTGTTCTATGAAATGTCTTGTCATCTTAGACAGGGTACAGTTGCTTCAGATTACTTTAGGATTCCTTGAGTAAACACTTCTGCTTTATTACAGAGTTTCTTAAGATTGTTTAAAAGAAGAGGTAAGTGCTGCTCCACATGATGACTCATTTTAAACCAGCCATTGATTTTTACTAATTAACCCTGTCTTTACTTCAAGCTCGTCGGATTAATAACACATGAGAATTAATGAAACCTCATCTTATTCTGTATGAACTTCAGCATACTGTAAAGGATAGAACTCAATATTTAAAATTGTGAATCAGGGACAGGATGGAATATACTCATACATAACTATCACGGTATGATGCTTGGCCATACGACTAGGCATACACTGAGGAGGAGATGGCCAATAGTAAGATTCTAATGAACACCTTCCTCCCGCGGCATGCCATTAGCATCATCATCTCTGCAGTCAGTGTACTGTCACAAGATATTTTACTGTGATGTATAGATCGGTAAAAAGAATCATCACTTGGAATTCTTGGACCCTATAAAACTCTTTGCAAACCACTGCACATCCCTATAGTCAACGAAGTGATCCCTTTGGAATTACGCCTGGGACTCAGATAACAATCGGCCCACATTTTACTAGTAATTAATGCATCAATATAGATATTTCCAAAGGATTCACTTACTTTTTCTTGCAACTGTACATGGGTAATTAATTAATAATCCCATATCAATCATGACTACTAGAGCTTCATAAGGCTTTGTCAAAAAATGTAAGGGCATTGACAATCGAATCCAAGGCACGCTGCAGATTAATCAGATACATAGTATTCTCAAGGGTGAATTCTGTGTACAATATGTGGCCAAATCTGTGGCAAAATTTGCGTGTCACATGGAAGTACACTCCGCTATGTGAGGATGTACCCCGATTCCTCCAATAAGTAGTGTATAAACTGGGCATCTACATTGCTGCTGGAATGACAATGTTTGCAGTTTCAACAAACAAGATCATATTATAAAAACATACATGGAAATCATAGACCCTGTAAACTCTAAATTAGGCTCAATTCCTTGGGCGGATTTGATTTGCGATAGCCGTCCGGAAGATCCGCAACTCAAGCCGCCCATTGCTGATAGGCCGCAAATTCCGCGAGAAGCAAGGATTTAAAAAAAAACAAAAACTGTACTGCGCATGCGTGCCGGCTAGCCAGCCAGTACTTTCGTACGCATCCGCGGTACAGAAAATAGAAGACCCAGACAGGTGCGCAGGATCTTTGACTGCGGGCAGGGTCAGATTCTGCTGCGGTTTCCCGCATGCGGAATGCGACCCGCCCGTGGACATGAGGCCTTAACGCCCCTTTCCCACCTGCAATAGGGTTCACTTCAGGGTTTCCATCTCTCTGCTAACATGCTATGTTACTTTATTATTTCCGTTTTTTTATCATTGGTTTCAATTGGTAAAAAATGGATCCGTTTAACTTCAGTTTGGCCGCCCGCAGACGTCCAGGTCGGATCCCGCTGCGAGGATTGTCGCAGCGAGACCCGACCCGAGCCTCTGCAGTGACCAGTGCAGCACTCACCTCTCCCGCGGCTCCGTCTCTTTGATGTGTCGGCCAGCCGGCCCATGTGCAGAGCAGAGCGTCGGGAGAGACATTTCTGTGCGGGCCTCTGCGAGACCCGCACAGAAATAGAGCATGCCGTGATTTGTTTTCCGCGAGTGTTTTTACGCGGACAAATCGCAGCCATCTGCATAAGATTGCGTTTAACCTGCCACAGAATTTCCTCCCGTGTGCAGGGGGCCTTACTCTGTTCCAAAAACGGAAAAGAAAAATTGAAAAGCCTCAACGGAGCCCAAACGCAGAAGTCAAAGGGGCCTAAATCAGTTCACTGAAAGTACAAGATGCTGGAGCAGACAAGACACGCTTGCAACTTTATTGCCTGATACAGAGGCGTAACTTGAAGCTCCTGGGCCCCAATGCAAAACCTGGAATGGGACCCCCAACTATAATGCTTTATTCATAGTATTGGGCTTCCTATATGGAAAAGAGAGGCCTTATGGGCCCCCGAAGGCTCCTGGGCCCGGGTGCAACCGCATCCCCTGCATCCTCTATAGTTACGCCCCTGGCCTGATACTAAACACTACAACAAGTGATGCTTGGAATTCAGTCCTGATTCCTTTCAGTAATTTCTGATGCCATGTTAATATGGCCTAAATGTTACTACTTGCTAGAAGCATCTTAGACACACGGTGAAACTCTTCAATCCTGTTTTACCAGCAGACTAGTTTTCAGCTGTATACTAGAATAAAGGGGAAAGGGGTTCTAAATGGTTTGTAAAAAGGAGCTGACAATCTAATATTGCGGTCCCATCAGTGCCACCAGCATTGTGTGGTAGCTAGCAGGTCACGTCAGAATATAACAGATGCTTTTACAAAGTGCCCTTCCTTTTCTATTTATAAAGCGCTTTCATTACAAGAGAGCGGCCTAATAACGACAGGAGATTATTCCATATTAAAATGTACTCGGCAGGAATGTCTGCCTGTAACAGTGCTTAATTGCAATGGCCGGGAGGATCTCTGCTTTGTACTTCAAGCGACCACTAGTTGGTACACATAAACATTTCTATCAGGTAAGAAAGCCATCTGACTGTTCCCATCGCACAAACAAATATAGAACATGACCATAAAAAGTCACAAAGCAGGTCCTCCGTACAGGAACTTATTCCAGCCGCTGCGGGATTGGCATGCTAGCTGGAATTATATGAGCAGCACAAGACCATTTCGCAATGTATGCAGCACAGAGGACGAAGGAGAACTCGCACAGACACTATATACTCAATGCTTCCAGGCAGACATGTAAACAAATGTTTCATTTGTTTATAAACAAATCGATACATGGAAACAATGATGGTAAAACAATGTATTCAATGGAAATAACTTAAAGGGTTAATGTACTACAGAAACATGTTACACTTTGTAACATGCAGTATGAAAGCAGCTACAACACGTACAGGAAAGCACGGAGCTGTCTGATCGTCAGCATGTACATCTCAATGGAATTATATTTGTTCTTGCAGCAGCGCACGATGACAGAACTGCAGATGCTTTGGGAGCTCCCTGCTTCAGGGCTTAGTCACATGGGCGCATCCGGGGGCGCCGATGCGCCCGTCTTCCTGCAGGATAAGACAGCTGCACTGCAGGTACGGAGAAAGAATGCATAACCGGCTCCATTGCCGGTCATGTGTTCTTTCTTCCGGCGCTGAGGAGAGACGTCCGCACCTGCAGTGCGGCCGTCTTCTTCATGCAGGAAGACGGGCGCATCGGCGCCCGGATGCGCCCGTGTGACTAAGCCCTCAATGCGCATTTTGTAGCTGCATGTAGGCTAGTAGCTGCTGTTAGGCTAATCTCATGCAAAAAAAAATTGCGTCTTTGTTCCAACGATTTTTGAGAATAATCTCACATCCCTGCCGCCTGCGCTAAAATTGCGCAATAAAAACACGTGATTTTTTTTATTGCGGAAGTCAAAAGGACTTTCTAATGTAAAAAATGCATTGCATGAAAATTGCAAGTTAATATGTTGCAATTAGAGATGAGCGAACACCAAAATGTTCGGGTGTTCGTTATTCGAAACGAACTTCCCGCGATGTTCGAGGGTTCGTTTCGAATAACGAACCCCATTGAAGTCAATGGGCGACCAGAACATTTTTGTATTTCGCCGATGCTCGCTAAGGTTTTCATGTGTGAAAATCTGGGCAATTCAAGAAAGTGATGGGAACGACACAGCAACGGATAGGGCAGGCGAGGGGCTACATGTTGGGCTGCATCTCAAGTTCACAGGTCCCACTATTAAGCCAGAATACCGGCAAGAGTGGGGCCCCCCCCTCCCAACAACTTTTACTTCTGAAAAGCCATCATTAGCATGGCATACCTTTGCTAAGCACCACACTACCTCCAACAAAGCACAATCACCGCCTGCATGACACTCCACTGCCACTTCTACTGGGTTACATGCTACCCAACCGCCCCCCCTCCCCCCCACAGCGCACACCAAAGTGTCCCTGCGCAGCCTTCAGCTGCCCTCATGCCACACCACCCTCATGTCTATTTAGAAGTGCGTCTGCCATGACGAGGGACCGCAGGCACACACTGCACAGGGTTGGCACGGCTAGGCAGCGACCCTCTTTAAAAGGGGTGGGGCGATATCCCACAATGCTGTACAGAAGCAATGAGAAATAGAATCCTGTGCCACCGCCATCAGGAGCTGCACACGTGGGCATAGCAATGGGGAACCTATGTGCCACACACTATTCATTCTGTCAAGGTGTCTGCATGCCCCAGTTAGACCGGGCTTTTTAATTCATTGACACAGGCAGGTACAACTCCCTATTGTGAAGTCCCTGTCGACCGACAGCATGGGTGGCTCCCTGGAACCCACCGGTGGTACACAAAAATATCCCATTGCATTGCCCAACACAGCTGAGGTAGTAATGTCGTGCGTAATACAGGTGGGCTTCGGCCCACACTGCATGCCCCAGTCAGACTGGGGTTCTTTACAAGTGGAAACAGATGCATTTATAATTCCCTGTGGACCCACTGCCTGGGTGGGTGCCAGGAAGCCACCGGCGGTACATAGAAATATCCCATTGCATTGCCCAACACAGCTGAGGTAGTAATGTCATGCTTAATGCAGGTGGGCTAAAAATTTATTTGATTACACTGTAGGCGAGGGCCCACAAAAATTGCTGTATCAACAGTACTAATGTACATCCCAAAAATTGGCCATGGCCAGCCAAGAGGGCAGGTGAAACCCATTAATCGCTTTGGTTAATGTGGCTTAAGTGGTAACTAGGCCTGGAGGCAGCCCAGTGTAACGAAAAATTGGTTCAAGTTACAGTTCCAACGCTTTTAAGCGCATTGAAACTTTTAAAAATTGTTTAGAAAAATTATTTGAGTGAGCCTTGTGGCCCTAAGAAAAATTGCCCGTTCAGCGTGATTACGTGAGGTTTCAGGAGGAGTAGCAGGAGGAGGAGGAGGAATATTAGACACAGATTGATGAAGCAGAAATGTCCCCGTTTTGGATGGTGAGAGAGAACGTAGCTTCCATCCGCGGGTGCAGCCTACGTATTGCTTACGTATCGCTGATGTCCGCTGGTGGAGAAGAGAAGTCTGGGGAAATCCAGGCTTTGTTCATCTTGATGAGTGTTAGCCTGTCGGCACTGTCGGTTGACAGGCGGGTACGCTTATCTGTGATGATTCCCCCAGCCGCACTAAACACCCTCTCCGACAAGACGCTAGCCGCAGGACAAGCAAGCACCTCCAGGGCATACAGCGCTAGTTCAGGCCATGTGTCCAGCTTCGACACCCAGTAGTTGTAGGTGGCAGAGGCGTCACGGAGGACGGTCGTGCGATCGGCTACGTACTCCCTCACCATCCTTTTACAGTGCTCCCGCCGACTCAGCCTTGACTGGGGAGCGGTGACACAGTCTTGGTGGGGAGCCATAAAGCTGTCTAGGCCCTTAAAGACTGTTGCACTGCCTGGGATGTACATGCTGCTCGATCTCCGCACCTCCCCTGCTACCTTGCCCTCGGTACTGCGCCTTCTGCCACTAGCGCTGTCGGCTGGGAATTTTACCATCAGCTTGTCCGCAAGGGTCCTGTGGTATAGCAACACTCTCGAACCCCTTTCCTCTTCGGGAATGAGAGCGGGCAGGTTCTCCTTATAGCGTGGGTCGAGCAGTGTGTACACCCAGTAATCCGTTGTGGCCAGAATGCGTGCAACGCGAGGGTCACGAGAAAGGCATCCTAACATGAAGTCAGCCATGTGTGCCAGGGTACCAGTACGCAACACATGGCTGTCTTCACTAGGAAGATCACTTTCAGGATCCTCCTCCTCCTCCTCAGGCCATACACGCTGAAAGGATGACAGGCAATCAGCCGGTGTACCGTCAGCAGCGGGCCAAGCTGTCTCTTCCCCCTCCTCCTCCTCATCCTCCTCATGCTCCTCCTCCTCCTCCTGTACGCGCTGAGAAATAGACAGGAGGGTGCCCTGACTATCCAGCGGCATACTGTCTTCCACCGCCCCCGTTTCCGAGCGCAAAGCAGCTGCCTTTATGGTTTGCAGGGAATTTCTCAAGATGCATAGCAGAGGAATGGTGACGCTAATGATTGTAGCATCGCCGCTCACCATCTGGGTAGACTCCTCAAAATTACCAAGGACATGGCAGATGTCTGCCAACCAGGCCCACTCTTCTGAAAGGAATTGAGGAGGCTGACTCCCACTGCGCCGCCCATGTTGGAGTTGGTATTCGACTATAGCTCTACGCTGTTCATAGAGCCTGGCCAACATGTGGAGCGTAGAGTTCCACCGTGTGGGCACGTCGCACAGCAGTCGGTGCACTGGCAGCTTAAAGTGATGTTGCAGGGTGCGCAGGGTGGCAGCGTCCGTGTGGGACTTGCGGAAATGTGCGCAGAGCCGGCGCGCCTTTACGAGCAGGTCTGACAAGCGTGGGTAGCTTTTCAGAAAGCGCTGAACCACCAAATTAAAGACGTGGGCCAGGCATGGCACGTGCGTGAGGCTGCCGAGCTGCAGAGCCGCCACCAGGTTACGGCCGTTGTCACACACGACCATGCCCGGTTGGAGGCTCAGCGGCGCAAGCCAGCGGTCGGTCTGCTGTGTCAGACCCTGCAGCAGTTCGTGGGCCGTGTGCCTCTTATCGCCTAAGCTGAGTAGTTTCAGCACGGCCTGCTGACGCTTGCCCACCGCTGTGCTGCCACACCGCGCGACACCGACTGCTGGCGACATGCTGCTGCTAACACATCTTGATTGCGAGACAGAGGAGGAGGAGGAGGAGGAGGGTGCTTTAGTGGAGGAAGCATACACCTCCGCAGATACCAGCACCGAGCTGGGGCCCGCAATTCTGGGGGTGGGTAGGACGTGAGCGGTCCCAGGCTCTGACTCGGTCCCAGCCTCCACTAAATTCACCCAATGTGCCGTCAGGGAGATGTAGTGGCCCTGCCCGCCTGTGCTTGTCCACGTGTCCGTTGTTAAGTGGACCGTGGCAGTAACCGCGTTGGTGAGGGCGCGTACAATGTTGCGGGAGACGTGGTCGTGCAGGGCTGGGACGGCACATCGGGAAAAGTAGTGGCGACTGGGAACTGAGTAGCGTGGGGCCGCCGCCTCCATGATACTTTTGAAGGACTCAGTTTCCACAACCCTATACGGCAGCATCTCAAGGCTGATGAATTTTGCTATGCGGACGGTTAACGTTTGAGCGTGCGGGTGCGTGGCGGCGTACTTGCGCTTGCGCTCGAACACTTGCGCAAGCGACGGCTGGACGGTGCGCTGAACTACACTGCTGGATGGGGCCGAGGACAGCGGAGATGAGGGTGTGGGTGCAGGCCATGAGGCGGTAGTGCCTGTGTCCTGAGAGGGGGGTTGCATCTCAGTGGCAGGTTGGGGCACAGGGGGAGAGGCAGGGGTGCAAACCGGAGGCGCTGAACGGCCTTCGTCCCACCTTGTGGGGTGCTTGGCCATCATATGTCTGCGCATGGTGGTGGTGGTGAGGCTGTTGGTGTTGGCTCCCCGGCTGAGCTTTGCGCGACAAAGGTTGCACACCACTGTTCGTCGGTCGTCAGGCGTCTCTGTGAAAAACTGCCAGACCTTAGAGCACCTCGGCCTCTGCAGGGTGGCATGGCGCGAGGGGGCGCTTTGGGAAACACTTGGTGGATTATTCGGTCTGGCCCTGCCTCTACCCCTGGCCACCGCACTGCCTCTTGCAACCTGCCCTGCTGATGCCCTTGACTCCCCCTCTGAAGACCTGTCCTCCTGAGTAAGCGTTGCACACCAGGTGGGGTCAGTCACCTCATCGTCCTGCTGCTCTTCCTCCGAATCCTCTGTGCGCTGCTCCCTCGGACTTACTGCCCTTACTACCACCTCACTGCAAGACAACTGTGTCTGATCGTCATCGTCCTCCTCACCCACAGAAAGTTGTTGAGACAGTTGGCGGAAGTCCCCAGCCTCTTCCCCCGGACCCCGGGAACTTTCGAATGGTTGGGCATCAGTGACGATAAACTCCTCTGGTGGGAGAGGAACCGCTGCTGCCCAATCTAAGCAGGGGCCCGAGAACAGTTCCTGGGAGTGTTCCCGCTCCTGAGCAGGTGTCATTGTAGTGGAGTGAGGAGGCTGGGAGGAAGGAGGAGCAGCAGACAGAGGATTCGGATTTGCAGCAGTGGACGGCGCAGAACTGCGTGTTGACGATAGGTTGCTCAAAGCACTTTCTGCCATCCAGGACAGGACCTGCTCACACTGCTCATTTTCTAATAACCGTCTCCCGCGTGGACCCATTAATTGGGCGATGAATGTGGGGACGCCAGAAACGTGCCTCTCTCCTAATCGCGCAGCAGTCGGCTGCGACACACCTGGATCAGGAGCTCGGCCTGTGCCCACACCCTGACTTGGCCCTCCGCGTCCTCGGCCACGTCCACGTCCTCTAGGCCTACCCCTACCCCTCAGCATGCTGTATTACCAGTGATTTGATTTCACAGGCAGGAAATAAATTGGCGCAAGACTGCAGGCCAAATATAATTTTTTCCCTTTTTTGAAAACGAAAGGCCCCACTGCCTCTAGTGAATGAATAATCTAAGTTTAATAACTGTGCTGTGGCCCTGCTAATGTGTCACAGAACGTGAGGGTAGCAGAGTTATTATATCTCTGGCAGAGCAGGTATTTTTTTTCCAAATTAAGGAAAGCAAATGGCGAAGCCAGCAGTAAAACGTAGCTGGGTGCGTCTGTTTTTTAAACGTTGCACACGCAGCCGACACGTGTCCACCGCCCTTAGGACGGACAGAGGCAGGACAAATAGAAAATTTTTCATTTTTTTTCCACCAAAAGGCAGCACTGCGTATATTCAATGAACATGAGAAGTTTAATAACTGTGCTGTGGCCCTGCTAATGTGTCACAGAACGTGAGGGTAGCAGAGTTATTATAACTCTGGCAGAGCAGGTATTTTTTTCCCAATTAAGGAAAGCAAATGGCGAAGCCAGCAGTAAAACGTAGCTGGGTGCGTCTGATTTTTAAACGTTGCACACGCAGCCGACACGTACACACAGCCCTTAGGACGGACAGAGGCAGGACAAATAGTTTTTTTTTCAGTTTTTTTCCACCAAAAGGCAGCACTGCGTATATTCAATGAACATGAGAAGTTTAATAACTGTGCTGTGGCCCTGTTAATGTGTCACAGAACGTGAGGGTAGCAGAGTTATTATAACTCTGGCAGAGCAGGTATTTTTTTTCCAAATTAAGGAAAGCAAATGGCGAAGCCAGCAGTAAAACGTAGCTGGGTGCGTCTGATTTTTAAACATTGCACACGCAGCCGACACGTACACACAGCCCTTAGGACGGACAGAGGCAGGACAAATAGTTTTTTTTTCAGTTTTTTTCCACCAAAAGGCAGCACTGCGTATATTCAATGAACATGAGAAGTTTAATAACTGTGCTGTGGCCCTGCTAATGTGGCACAGAACTTGAGGGTAGCAGAGTTATTATAACTCTGGCAGAGCAGGTATTTTTTTTCCAAATTAAGGAAAGCAAATGGCGAAGCCAGCAGTAAAACGTAGCTGGGTGCGTCTGATTTTTAAACGTTGCACACGCAGCCGACACGTGTCCACAGCCCTTAGGACGGACAGAGGCAGGTCAAATAGAATTTTTTTCACTTGTTTTACAAGCAAAAGGCCGCACTGCGTATATTCAATGAATAATAACTGTGTTGTGGCCCTGCCTACACAATTCTTTCCCTGCAGTATCAATGGAGGGTTCAATGCTCTGCAGAGGCGATTTTGAGAAGAAAAAAAATATGCAGCACAGCTAACAGCAGCCAGCACAGTACTGCACACGGTTAAATATGGCCCTAGAAAGGACCGTTGAGGTTCTTGAAGGCTACACTCACTCCTAACACTCTCCCTGCCTATGCAACACTTCTGTCCCTAATGCCGGGTGCAACGCTCTGCAGAGGCGATTTTGAGAAAAAAAAATTTTGCCACTGCTAACAGCAGCCAACACACAGCTATCAGTGGCCCTAATAAGGACCTTTGGGGGTCTTGAAGCCTACACTAACTACCAATTCTTTCCCTACAGCAGCTCCGGTACAAACAGCACTGTCCCTCATCTAACTCACAAGGCATCTGAGGCGAGCCGCGGGAGGGGCCGACTTTTATATTAGGCGGACACCTGATCTCGCCAGCCACTCACAGCAGGGGGGTGGTATAGGGCTTAAACGTTGCAGGGGGAAGTTGTAATGCCTTCCCTGTCTTTCAATTGGCCAGAAAAGCGCGCAAACGTCTCAGGTAAGGAAGTGAAAGTAACCCGAACACCGCATGGTGTTCGTTACGAATAACGAACATCCCGAACACCCTAATATCCGCACGGATATCAAGTTTGGACGAACACGTTCGCTCATCTCTAGTTGCAATGCGATAAAAAAAAGTCTCCATAGGGAAACATGGGAGATAAAAAAAACCGCACATCGCAGAGAGATAGAGCATGCCGTGATTTTTTTCTTGCAACATTGCAAGAGTGAAAACATCATAGATATGAAGGAAACCATTGAAAGTCATGGTTTCATAATTGTGCATTTTTACTTACTCTTGCATCACGTGAAAATCCCAGAATTTTATCGCCTGTGTGAAACCACCCTTAATGTGACCCTCCCCTTTGGAACAAAATTCTGTCCTGGAACGAGAGAGGGAGGGGATGTATATTGCTTGCAGCTTGTTGTTCTCTGTTGGTTCAAGTCCCCTTATGGGCTGTCTAAGATGGCTGACACAATCTTCAGACTACCTAACCCCCACAGTGCATTGGTAGTGTTAGACTACTCTGATTGGCCAAACTGTTTATGTGATCAGCACTGGCCAATCAAAAAGCAGTGCACAATGTGCATTAGATAGTTAGAAAGTTTCTGCAATCAACTTGGACTTCCGATGGGCCTAGAACCAGTGGTTTGGATGGGCAGCATTGAAGAACAACTGCAGGTAATATACCCCGACCTGCCCAGGGACTGAATTTTGTTCACCAACTCATAGGCTGCTTTAATGATCGGACACAACACTCATGAAGCTCTCTGCTAGATCATAGAAGGAAATGTGTGATCGTTTCGTCACAACATCACTGACCTGTGTGATTAGTACAGGAAGTGAGGGGGAAGCTGAACGTACTAAGTATGAGTACATCATGGTTAGCGTCCTGCTAGAGACAGAACATAGCAGGCATAGCCGGTGCCCAGGGAAGCGAGTAAGCAATTTTGGACAGCAGGCATTAATTCACTGCTACCCATGACCACCAGAGAAGCAATCATTAATTTCCTCACTATCCAAGATCAACAGGGAAATGGGCATTAACGTCTCGATTACCATATACCTTAGGGAAGTAGGTATTATTCCCATGGCTCCCAACATTTGAATCCCAAATCATGGGATTCAAAATTTAAAACCCAACCTTACTCTGAACGCTCTAAAGAAAGTCTTTTATGAAAATTTGCCAAGCTTTGCTCTTTTCTAGGTTTACTTCAGATGAAAGTCAACCAAAAATCATAATTATTGACATGTATGATTAACTCCTGTAAAACCCCAGAAAACCTGGCGGGTTTTCAATTTATTGTACGGGTCATTCTAGATGCAGTGATACCAAACTTTTTAAAAATTATTTTAAAAAAAACATAATTGAAAAGTGCAAAAAACAAGTTTTTTTTTTCACATGAATTTTTGAAATAATTGTATATTTTTCACCTCCCTTTAGGAGACTTGAACCTGTGATCTTATGATTGTTCAGATAATACACTGCACTACTACTGTACTACAGTGTATCATCACTATTCATTTACATTCAAAACCATGGCAGACCTGGAGCCCCTTCTGCCATGGCACCCAATTGGCCCTTTGCCATGAGGCTTGCTCCCTCTGTTAACTCTGCACATGCTGCAATCAACATTGATGGTGGCATTTAAGGGATTAATTGACGGGATCCCCATCGCTGTAGTGGGACATCAGCTGTCAGTCACAGCCAGCTCAGTCCATGTAGCGGAGCCCATATCATCTATATGTCACTCGGCAGGAACTCCAGCCCTTCTTTGACGTACATGTACATCATGGAGCCGAAGGGGATTAAAGGCGTACTCCCATCTTAGTCAAGCATAGTCAAGATGAGAATAATTGAATGAAGCTTGTGGCCACCGGTAGCTGGGGGTCTAGAAAAATTATCTATCTGAAAAAACAGATTACAAATAGAGATGAGCGAGCATACTCGCTAAGGGCAATTGCTCGAGCGAGCATTGCCCTTAGCGAGTACCTGCCCGCTCGAGAGACAAGGTTCGGGTGCTGGCGTGGGGGAGCAGTGAGTAGCGGCAGTCAGCAGGTGGGAGCGGGGGGAGAGGGAGAGAGAAATCTCCCCTCCGTTCCTCCCCGCTCTCCCCCGCAGCTACCCACCCCCCGCTGGCACCCGAACCTTGTCTCTTGAGCGGGCAGGTACTCGCTAAGGGCAATGCTCGCTCGAGCAATTGCCCTTAGCGAGTATGCTCGCTCATCTCTAATTACAAAATGTTTGCCCTGTTAGCTAAATTCTCTAGATCTTGCTATGAACTGGGACATCATATTATAAGTGACATATCTGCTCTGGCCGCTCTAAGACGAGTGTATATTTACTCCCTATTTGGTCTGTATTTTATAGTCTATAACACAGAGCTAATGTAAATCTATGTACATAGTTTTTCACGGCCATATTTTTAAAATGCAGCAAGCACTATTTTTGCCTACTTCTTTGCATTCATTGCTATTACCTTCTATTGGACAAATACAGATCCACATTTGTCCAGTAAAAAGACAAAACCAACGGCAGCAAATACAGACCCAAAACAGATCAAATGCTGATGACATTGTGATAACATCTAGTTGTAATGTCATCTGTAGTAGCCTAGGTCCATATTATGGATCCATATTACAGACGTGTGACAATACGCTCATCTGAAACTGGCCTTAACCTTTTTTTTAATATTTGCTTAATAGGCAACAATGAAACGTGCAACAAAAGTATTGCAGTATATTGTACAAGCAAACTCAGTTTAAATTGGCCAATGTTTTCTTTCATAAGTGTGGGTGTAAAACACTTATAATGCTGCAGCCGCACAGTCATGTTCCCAGTTATTTCATTTTCATGGAGATATAAACAGGATTCATAAAATTTGTGGATACAGCAGTAATGACTAAATGACAAATGGCGGCTATAATCCCAGATGCAAACCTCTAGCTGTTTGTAGCTTTACTATTAAATGACAAGACTTCTAGTTCACGAATTGAGACTCACATGATCCTTGCTCCTAAATATACAGCATGATCTAGTAAGGAATGTCAGATCTAGTTACACCATTTATTATAGAATCATGTAATACAACAAGGATATATTGTGCTAGTTATATATACTGTATGTCATGTGTAACTGCTATTATTATAGCAATAGTGGTCCACAGTGGCTTAAAACAGGCAAAATGGCGTCTGCATCATGCAGTTAAGAGATAAGTCACATCGCCCAAAATATTTCACATGGTCAAAGACAGACAATCATAGCTGAGATGGAGACAACCGGCTATTCTGCGCTATTTTTGTAACTTCTGAGATTCAAAACATTTTAGCTCGCTGTGCTGTTCTATTTCTGCATCTTCCATCCACTTCTATGGGAGCTGTAAAAACATTGTAGAATGGCCAGTTCGGCTGTTTCGGTGAGCCACCTTGGGCAGTGGAGGGGAACCTGGATAGGGTTGGCCAGTTCTGGACATATGTGCGGGTCCCAGTGGTGGAGGCTGCATCTATCTACAGGATATGTCATAAGTGTCTGAAATGGAAATACTTTAGGGTGCGTTCACAGGTGGCAGATTTTGATGCTTTTCAATTGAAGGGGTGAAGTCTGCTGTCGATCCACGTCAAAATCCACACCAATGGTTTTTATTGCAGAATTTGATGTGGATTTTGCTGCATATTTTTCATGAATTCTGAACCAAATCCCATATGTGTCATCACACCCTAAGGACTCAATCAGATGAGCGCGGTTTACACGCTGCTATAGGAACCAATAGATGCTATGGAAGCGCTTTTAAAAAAGAACGGTCAGCGAGTAAAGACTTGCCTGTCAGCTCCGTGGTCTACAGCGGTGCAGGGTGCTTTCCATAGGCTCCTATGGGAGCCGTGGAAGCACACAGCCCGGACCATGGATGTATGACCGGCTGCTCCACAGAGCTAGAAGCAGCCCGGTCACGCAATCTTTTTCAGGATGACAGCAGCGTGGTTTACACGTTGCTTAGCAGCGTGTAAACTACACTCGTCTGACTGCGCCTAAAGGTTCAAAATACAAAACATCTCCTATTTAATGCAAGACCATATTCTTCAATAGTTTTTCATTATCTGAATATACACTTTTTAAGCACAAGCAATAAATTAAGAAATCACCTGCAGGATGGAACTAATATGCAGTTGGGAACTAGATAGAACTTTGCTCCTTTAACAATCAGTGACACACATGTAAGTCATTAGTCAATGGGGGGACATGGAGTGGGCTCAGGAGCCAAGTTGTTCCATACCCAGTGGATGCTGGCTGTGTGAAACAGCTGAAACCTGTATGCAATGGCAGCGATCAGCGCTAACTGACCGCATCATCTAAAGGTCCATTTAGATGGGCTAAGAATTGAATAATTGTAACAAGCCCCGATCGACAAATCATATTGATCGGTGCACGTTCACTGCTGGTCACAAACAGGATTGTCTGTATGGGTATGGACAGTCGTTAATATGATCATTTGTCCTCATACAGTTATTGTTGGTTAATGGAGATAAAACTGAAAAAACGTTTCTCTGCTCTTGTAAGGGTTTTTCTTCCAAAATTGTTAGAAAACGGTGCGCAGTAAATCATTAATAGTTGGTGGAACACTTTTTGTGTTCCAAATGGTGGCCATCTTGGCCCACACGTCACAATAAATGCCAGAAGACGTGATGGTGCCGCTCTACATCACACCAACGGGAGACCCATTTGAAACGCAGGTAAATCATTTAAATTGTGTATACTATGTACTATCATTAAGCCTGAAAAAATGCACATTCCAAGCGCCGAAACGCGTTGGCAGAGCTGTGTATGCACTTTTTGTGTAGATGTATTTAGATGACTTGTCTATCAAATTCCCTTTTTAAATATATATAAACTTTATTAATATTAAAACTGAAGATCCCTCACTGGGAAGAAGTTTGGCGGACCGTTTTGTTCCAATTTTGGAAAAGAAACCCTTACAAGTGCTTCATCTCCTTTCTGTATTGCACCCACACTCTGACAGTGTTGGGTCTGGATCTCTCGAGCTGCACTCCATTTTCCAGGATGTCCTGTTGGTTGTAAGGTCTCCAGTACCAGAGCGAACAAGGATTCTGGGTGCCAACAGGTTGGGTTCCCCATCATGGACTCCCCGCAGGTGTCAGGTAAGCCTTTTTCTTTATATGTGCATTTAGAAACAGATTGCATTACTTCCTGTGTAGCCGCTATACCTAAACACACACTAATCATTGGTTAATGGTACTTCTCCATGTTTACATGGGGAGATGTGATGCCAACCAGCAAGCATTTTTAGGCTTCCTAAAAAGCCTCAATCAGCCAATGAACAAGGAAACGGCTGATCATTGGCTTTTTACATTGCCTGATGATCAGGCAAATGAACATTCGGGTGAATGTTCCTGCCCGATATGGGCCATATAAAAGTCATACAAGCCAAGGTGGGGTGGGGGAGGCAGGGCTTATTAGCAGCCATGAAAAGTGTCATGGAAGTATTGCAGTATATTGTACAAGCAATCGCAAGTTTCCAAGTGGAACTAAACAAAAACTTAAAATGAATAGATTTTTTAAAACGTAAAGAAATGGAAGGTTCAAACTTTCCCCTTTTTCTCCATTTTTCCAATAAAAAATCTGAACAATAACAAATGAAAATAATTTGTATCGCCGCTTTCTTAAAAATCCAAACTGTTAGACTATTTTATTATTTAATGATGAAAATTAGGCATCATTAAAAAAACCAAAAACACAGTGTCAGAATTCAGTTTTTTTTTTAAAATTCCCCTTTACTTAAAAAAATATTAAGAAAGTTCTACGTACCCCAAAATGGTACGAAAAAAAAACTACAGCTTCTGCCACAAACAAATGTTCCTACAGCTCTGTCAGTGGAAGAATAAAAAGTTATGGATCTCAGAATATTACCTTTATCGTCCCAATTTTTTTTTTATTCTTTAAAAGTAGTAAAACATAAAAAAACAATATAAATTTGGTATTGCTGTAATCATATTATGAATGCTGTAAAAATGAAATCACTCCCCTAAATTGGTACATTTGCAAATTTTCTTCTCTATTTCAAGGCGTTGTGCTATTTCTGGCTGATTGCAGATAGCTCTGTACATTGCTTTATGGTCGTATTGAAGTGAATAGGACTCAGCCTACAGTACCAACCCGGGCCACTGTGCAGTGTACTGAGCTGTCTGTAAACAGACGTGGAAGAACCCTCTTTAAGGGCTTATTCAGATGACCGTATATCGGCCGCGTATTCACGCCGGCCGATATACAGCGTCTCTCTCTGCAGGGGGAGGAGGCTGGAAGAGCCGGGAGCAGTGCACTGAGCTCCCGCCCCCTCTGCCTCCTCTCCTCCTCTCTGGACTATTTGCAATGGGAGAGGGCGGGACAGGGTGGAGCCAACTCACGAGACTTAGCTCCGCCCTGTCCCGCCTGCTCGCATTGCAAATAGTGCCGAGGAGTGGAGAGAAGGCGGAAAGGGGGCGGGAGCTCAGAGCACTGCTCCCGACTCTTCCAGCCTCCTCTCCCTGCAGAGAGAGACGCCGTATATCAGCCGGCGTGAATACCCAGCCGATATACATTCATCTGAATAAGCCCTAAGGTTGTATTCACACGGGCAAGCGGGATATTAATCTGAGAAATTCGTAAACCTGCGTTTCTGGATGCGAACGCGATGTCTTTTTACATAAGTAACGCATCGCCTCGTATCTATGTACTTGCAATTTTCACACGTGTCATTTACACGTGTGAAAAGATTGTAAGTGTTTCCAGTACACTTCAATGGTAAAAACTGCACTTGCATGCAAATCACATGGTATGCGAGTGTGATGCCATATTTTTAAAGATCCCATAGGAAATTATGGGCAATTCGTAAGGCAGTTCTGGCTGAAAATACCGGAAGAAAAAGTGCTGCATTTCTTCCGCTAAAAGCCAGGCAGCTGAATGGGAAACGTGTGGACCCCATTTTAGTCAATAGAGTCCGCCTGTAACAGTTTAGTTGCATCCGGTGACGGAACCGTTTGGCCTGGGGATTTCCCTGTCCTGCTCCCCGAACGGAGCAGGAAAGCAAAATCCCGAGCGTAGATGTGAAACCACCCTAACCCTACTTAAAAATATTTAGGGGCTTAATTCCCACCACCATATTTACACAGGTATTTTGCCACGTAAAAAAGAAATAAAAAATAGCCCATAAAACACGACCGCGCAAGGCATTGGATTCCAATGGGTTCATTCAGACGAACAATTTTTTGCCGCATAAAAAAATTGCCCCTGAAAAAATAGGACATACGTGACTGTTTTCGGTCCCCTTATTTATATGGCGTGAAAAGATAGGTCTTAGGGTGGACACCCACTGGCGTTTTTTTCTCCACTGCGATGCGAGAGTAAAGTTAAAGTCTCGCATCGCAGTGCGAGAAAAAAGCCAGCATCACGCCAAGATATCGACATGACGCCGGCATATCGCCAGTCTTTTCAATGGGGCCAGCGGCAGCAGTGCTGGCCCAATTGAAAAGATAAGCAGAATGCCGGGACTTCTGCCACATGAATGAATAGCTAAGGGCTATGTGTGATTGGCTGAGCACTCAGCCAATAGCTAAGTGGTAGCTGCTATTGGCTGAGCCCTCAGCCAATCTGCACAGCCCTTTCAGGAGGCGGGGATTTTTAAATCCCCGACTGCTGAAAGAGCTTCATAGCAGTGTCGGGGAGCCAGCAGGAGGACGCGGCTGAGCGCCGGAGTGGTGAGTAATATTTTTTTTAATTTTTTTAAACACTTACTGATGATTATCGGGGAAGGGCTTATATTTCAAGCCCTTCCCCGATAATCATTCTGCGGGGCTTGGCAGAAAGCATTGCTTTCAATGGGATCGGCAGCAGTGCCAATCCCATTGAAAGCAATGGAATAGAATGCCGCGGACTTCTGCCACAGCTGTCACAGCTGTGGCAGAGGATTCCTTCATCCCCGAGGTCCCCGCGGGGATGAAGGAAACTCCTGCCACAGCTGTCACAGCTGTCACAGCTATTGCAGAAGTCCCGGCATTCTCCCTATGCTTTCAATGGGGCTAGCGCTGCTGTCACTGGCCCCATTGAAAGCACTAGCAATATGCCGGTTCTATACCGGCGTCTTTCTTGCGCTGCGAGACGGGAGTTTTCTCGTGCTCTTGCAGCGCAAGAGAGAAAATAACGCTAGTGAGTGTCTACCCTTAACCTATTTTTTGATAAGATATGCAGCAAGCTCCCATAGATTTCTATGGCAGTTGGAAAAGGGGATGCGTAGGGAGTTACCTGGCGTACAACGCTGGGAAAAGACAGATCGCCGTAATTAAGCATTATTTGCTATTCCGAGGATTTCTGCCATTCATTGGTTTCCTGCGTTTTTTTTTTTTTACATAGCGCCCCGCGTGAATGGCTTGAAATACGCGAATAAAAATCGGGACTCGATCGGGTCAAATCTTCAGTCATGCGAATATACGGTGCGTACGGGCAAACGTAAAAATGCTTACGGTTGTGTGAAAGGGGCCTAAGGTTGCATTCAAGGGTAGCTGATTTTCTGTGGATTTTATCATGGATTGTTGTGCAGATCTGTAGCAGATTTAATCCCTTCAATTTTAATTGAAAGGGTGAAATCCACTGCAGATTCACACCAAAATCCACAACAGAATCAGCACGAAATCAGTTAAGTGTGAACACACCCTAAAATGTTTTTGTTAATTCGTTATAAGGTACATTAATTAGTACCATTAAAACACAACTCGCGCCACAAAAAACACGTCGATATATAGCTATGTTGATGTTAATGAGCAGAAATGTCCTTTATGCTAAGAGGGGGAACAAAGGCAGAACCCCTAGTGAATATTCAAGAGCGGTCATTTGGTAATATACAATATATGGATAGAACTCAGGAGAGTTGTAATGTAAATCAGGGTTACACAATGCAGAATATTTATCATAGGACTCCAGTATAATCGCTGTAAACATATAGAAAAACAGAACTTTTGTCTTCTCCCTGTGCATTCCGGACGCATTCCTTCCTGACTGTTATGCAAGTACATGGCGGTACAACTCCTAGTGCATAATGATAGCCATGGATGATATAGGCATGGCGGTAGGTCAGGCTTTACAACGTGGACAGACATAGGTTGATGGCTACAGGTTTAAACAATAACTATTCTATTATACACATGTAGGCCAGCTTCACACAAGCGTATACATATTTGCACGCGCATGGATGCCGCATAATTGCAGAACGAACGTTGCTTTTTTATTGTGCGCACATCAGCTTATATTTTGCTGTTTTTTGCGCCCGCAAAAAAAAAAAAAACGTACTGATGATCCCAGCCATTAAAATGTCTAATCAGTCTAATGAGTTCAAGATGTGCTCTTTTTCTGCGCGACTACGCAAGGTTTCATGCATCTCCTAGTGTATTACTCGTGCATTTGCACATCCCCATTGACCTCTATGAGGACTTTTGGTGAAAATGTGCAGAGAAATAGGGCTGAGAAATACGCTCATGTGATGAATCCATTGATATCAATGGGTTCTATGCACTGCCTATTTGCGCATGAAATTTTTGCACACGCATTATGCAGAATAGGAAAATGGATTTCAATTGGTTCGTTCACAAGCGTGTATTTTTCGTTTCACAAAAAAACACAGCTTGCTCTATTTTCTTTGACACTCATTAAAGAATTTGGCCAGGGGGGCGTGGCCGGCTAATGGAGGAGTGAGAAGCATATCAGCTCGGCTCCCGCTTCCAGCACCAATTAACCCCTTATGTGGATGTCCCAGACCCGGCTACCAGAAAGCATGGCGAGGGGGAAGAGACGAGGGACACCTCAAGCCTCCTCAGACAACCCCAGGAGAAGCATAGCGATGTTTTTAAAGAAAACAGCGGGAGCGGAGGTCCGAGCCGCCGCGGCCAAGATGGCGCCCGCAACTTTTACAGAGCGGCACCCCAGCTCTGACTCCGAGCAGGATCAGCTCGAGGGGAGAGCCTGCGGGAAAACCAGCGCCCGAGGCAGCAGCAGCCCGTACATGACAGCTGGAGCCTCTGAAAGCCGACAGGAGGCAGACAGCGGGGAGACACCAGCGGGAGGTGAGAGGACGGAGCTCACTGAAGCCGGCACAGCGGGGAGGAGCAGTGAAGCGGCGAGCAGGAACGGAGTCCCTGCATCCAAGGCAACAGGAGGGGTGAGTGATATCAGCGGGCTAACCCCAGGGGAGAGAGGAGACAGCAGCAGCTCGGAGCCCGAGCTCCCCGGAGCTCAGACAGCCCCCCCCTCAGTGGTACTGCATAGAACTCCAGGGGACAAAGCGACAGGGCACTGGATGTCTGAGGCAGAAAGCCCCCACCAGACCAGCTCGTCAGAGGGGTCCCCTGTGCCACAGAGGGACAAGAAAACACTCCCCACGAGCAACAAGCCGCAAGCGGGGGACGAAACTACACAGGGACACCCGCAAGGAATGGAGAAAGGGAGAGAACCCCCACAGCAAGATCCCCCCCTGCCAAGAGGGTCACCAGCACCCACCTCCCCGCCACGGAGCAGCTCCCCACTTCTACGCAGCTCCACAGCTCAATCCCCAGGGCAGAGTGACCCCAATAAGGGCCTTGCAAGCAGTCCTCACCCCAAAGGCGCAGGCACTGCGACGCCCCAACTAAACCAGGGCTCTCCAAAGCCACAAAGAACCAACACAAGACAGTTGAGACAGACTGACCCCCAGCCCGCTACCAAACCCAAGACCACCCGCTGGCCAAACGCTCAAGACGACTCCGGCCATAGAGAGAGGCATCCACCCGTCCACAGACAACTGGCCCAGAACACAGCCCCCAACCCCCATCATCTGGCGGAGGAGGAGGACAACTGGGATTGGAAGAAGCACCTGAAGGCCCTACCGACGCAGCACCATATAGATGCTTTGTTCCAACAACTAGAAGCAGCCCGCAAGGAAGACGTGGCTTCCCTTCAGCATGAGATTCGGCAAATAGGCCAGAGGGTCGAGGCAGTTGAGGAGGCTCAAGAGAAAGTCACTGAAACACTCGAATCCCACAACCAGGAACTGCATTTACATTCCCAACAGATCCTGGAGTTGCAGACCCACATAGACGACCTGGAAAATCGTCACCGCAGGAATAACCTGCGAATCAGAGGCCTCACCGAGGAAATCGAACCATCTCAACTGGAAACCTGGGCCCAGTCCTTTTTTAATAATATACTAAAAAGACCAGAGTCCTCCTCCATGGAAATGGACAGAATCCATAGATCGCTCGGCCCTAAATCCTCTGACCCCGGCAGACCCAGGGACGTGATCTGCCGAATCCATTTTTACAAGGATAAAGACCTGATACTACAAAAAATGCGCCACATCAAAGACTTGAACTACAAGGGCTCCCCGATTCAGATCCTCCCAGACCTCTCGCGTCGAACCCTACAGCTGCGCAGGGCGCTGAGGCCCCTGCTGACTCTTCTACAAGAAAAAGAGATCCCGTACCGTTGGGGTTTCCCTTTCCAGCTCCACGCAACAAGGAACGGCAAGACAACAACCTTCAGAGGCCTAGGGGATCTACCAAATTTCCTAGGCACCTTAGAACTCCCAGTGGTCCGACTTCCGGATTGGCCGTCACCAAGTGCCCTCCCAACGTTGCCCCCCAGGAACACCTGGCAGACTGCGACAAAAAGCTCCAGACGAGGCAGAAAAGACCCCCACAAGGAAGGGAGGAACAACACCAGAGGCGGCACGGGAGACTGAATCAGCCGGACTGATAAATATAGCGCTATAGGCTCTGCTTTCACCCTGGCTCTTCATCTCACCTATCCGCTTCTGCCATACTTGCCCCCTCCCCCCCTTGATCTTGAGGCTTCCCGCCCGGCGAAACCTGAGGCGCCGGACCGGGAAAACAATGCAGAGAAAACCTGACCTGGCCGGGTCTGGTTCTGTCCACATATATCATTGATAGGTCCGGGTAAACACCTGGACAACACAACACGAGAGGTTGGTCAGCGGGAGGAGCCCGCCCCTCTCTGGCCCCACTCTCCCACTTAGGGTTTACAGCCTATTGAAGCTGTAATTAACTGCCTAGGTTAGGCAGACTGTTAGTTCTAAGGGGTACATAGCGACCCCCTTTTGTTAATGTTTAAATTTGTGTTCTATGTTGCCCCCTATGTTTTCCCCCATCTTTCTCTTTCCTCATGTGTCACCCTTCTGTCCGACCCTACCCCCCCCCCCCCTGGGGGAGACAGGAGGCACATACCCACTCCTCTCACCAAATTGTAAATGGCAAACCTAACCTTCTGCTCTTATAACACTAAGGGTCTGAACAGCCCGCAGAAGAGAAGACAGCTTATATACCATCTCCATAGAAAAAAGGTGATGGTAGCCATGCTACAAGAGACCCATTTCAAAGCGGGGTGTGTGCCCACCTGCTCCTCCTCTTACTATCCCTCCTGGCTACATGGTCCTGACCCCCTGAGAAAGGCGGGAGGAGTTTCCATCGCCTTACATAGGACCCTTCAGAGCCAACAAATCGACTCATTGATCGACCCTGGAGGCAGGTATATTTTTCTTAAGTTAGAAATTTTAGGCATTGTAATAACTTTCGCCAATATCTACCTCCCAAACCAGAACCAAGTTCCAGCCGGAATTAGAATACTGAAGGCCCTAGCCAACTTCGCGGACGGGTCGAGAGTGATCCTGGGCGGAGATCTCAACATGGTAATGGACCCCATCTCAGACTCCTCCTCGGGTAAGTCCTCCGTCTCCCGATCGGCAACCAGGGCCCTCAAGAAACATTTAGACACACTGCAATTAGTAGATCTTTGGCGAATCTTGCATCCAGAGAAGCAGGACTTCACTTTCCATTCAGCAGCTCACAACTCCTATAGCAGGATAGACTACCTCCTGATATCACACAGTCTCCTAGACAGCATTCCGTCCTGCTCCCACGGAGATATTCTGTGGTCAGATCATGCACCTGTATACGGAAGCCTAGCGGGGTGGGGCCCCACTCCAAGATGCCAATCTTGGAGATTAAATGACAATCTTCTGAGAGACCCCATCTGCGTCGCGGCATTAAGAAAGGAGATAGAAGTCTTTAAAGAGACGCACCAGCTAGACCAAACCCCTGCGCCAATTAAATGGGAGGCACTTAAGTGTTTATTAAGAGGAGTGCTAATCTCCCAAGGCGCCAGACTCAAAAAAGAAAGATCCACCACCCTCTCAGGCCTACTGGCATCCCTGAGGGCCAAAGAAGCTGATAACAAACGTCAACAAAGCGAAGTCTTGAGAACAGAGATCTCCTCTATCAGGCAGCAAATTCTTGAGATCCTGGACCAAAGATCCCTGGCCCTCAGAGACAGGCTCAGAAGAGGGTCCTTTGAATATGGGGATAAATGCGGGAACCATTTGGCCAGAGCCCTCCACCCCAGAGCGCCACTCTCATATACACTACCGTTCAAAAGTTTGGGGTCACATTGAAATGTCCTTATTTTTGAAGGAAAAGCACTGTACTTTTCAATGAAGATAACTTTAAACTAGTCCTAACTTTAAACAAATGCACTCTATACATTGCTAATGTGGTAAATGACTATTCTAGCTGCAAATGCCTGTTTTTTTGTGCAAAATCTACAAAGGTGAATAGAGGCCCATTTCCAGCAACTAACACTCCAGTGTTCTAATGGTACAATGTGTTTGCTCATTGGCTCAGAAGGCTAATTGATGATTAGAAAACCCTTGTGCAATCATGTTCACACATCTGAAAACAGTCTAGCTCGTTACAGAAGCTACAAAACTGACCTTCCTGTGAGCAGATTGAGTTTCTGGAGCATCACATTTGTGGGGTCAATTAAACGCTCAAAATGGCCAGAAAAAGAGAACTTTCATCTGAAACTCGACAGTCTATTCTTGTTCTTAGAAATGAAGGCTATTCCATGCGAGAAATTGCTAAGAAATTGAAGATTTCCTACAACGGTGTGTACTACTCCCTTCAGAGGACAGCACAAACAGGCTCTAACCAGAGTAGAAAAAGAAGTGGGAGGCCGCGTTGCACAACTAAGCAAGAAGATAAGCACATTAGAGTCTCTAGTTTGAGAAACAGACGCCTCACAGGTACCCAACTGGCATCTTCATTAAATAGTACCCGCAAAACACCAGTGTCAACATCTACAGTGAAGAGGCGGCTGCGGGATTTTGGGCTTCAGGGCAGAGTGGCAAAGAAAAAGCCATATCTGAGACTGGCCAATAAAAGAAAAAGATTAAGATGGGCAAAAGAACACAGACATTGGACAGAGGAAGACTGGAAAAAAGTGTTGTGGACGGATGAATCCAAGTTTGAGGTGTTTGGATCACAAAGAAGAACGTTTGTGAGACGCAGAACAAATGAAAAGATGCTGGAAGAATGCCTGACGTCATCTGTTAAGCATGGTGGAGGTAATGTGATGGTCTGGGGTTGCTTTGGTGCTGGTAAGGTGGGAGATTTGTACAGGGTAAAACGGATTCTGAATAAGGAAGGCTATCACTCCATTTTGCAATGACATGCCATACCCAGTGGACAGCGCTTGATTGGAACCAATTTCATCCTACAACAGGACAATGACCCTAAACACACCTCCAAATTGTGCAAGAACTATTTACAGCAGAAGCAGGCAGCTGGTATTCTATCGGTAATGGAGTGGCCAGCGCAGTCACCAGATCTGAACCCCATTGAGCTGTTGTGGGAGCAGCTTGACCGTATGGTACGCCAGAAGTGCCCATCCAACCAATCCAACTTGTGGGAGATGCTTCTAGAAGTGTGGGGTGCAATTTCACAAGCTTACCTCAACAAATTAACAGCTAGAATGTCAAAGGTGTACAATGCTGTAATTGCTGCAAAAGGAGGATTCTTTGACGAAAGCAAAGTTTGATGTAAAAACAATGTTATTTCAAATACAAATCATTATTTCTAACCTTGTCAATGTCTTGACTCTATTTTCTATTCATTTCACAACGCATGGTGGTGAATAAGTGTGACTTTTCATGGAAAACACAAAATTGTTTGGGTGACCCCAAACTTTTGAACGGTAGTGTATAACCAAAATTCAATCCTCCAACGGCCACATAATACACAACACCAAAGGTATCCTAGAGGAATTTAAATCCTACTATGATAAACTATACAATATAAATGAGGACACACAATCCTCGACATCACCTCCTATGAGAGAAATAGATTCCTACTTATCCAACCACGCCCCCAAGAGACTGACGCCAGCGGAGGCAGACGAACTAGAACTAGATTTCTCTTCCCAAGAGCTACTTGGCATAATCCAAAATCTAAAAGTAAACAAGAGCCCAGGGCCAGACGGGTACACGGCTAGATTCTACAAATTATTTGCTGAAGAGCTCTCTCCAATAGCCGTAGAAGCCTTCAATGCAGTAAACAGAGGACACCCGTTCCCCCAACAGGCACTACAAGCTCACATCGCTATCATTCTTAAACAGGGCAAGGACTCCTCGGCCTGCGGAAGCTACAGACCAATATCCTTAATAAATGTTGATATAAAGATGTTCGCCAAGCTGATAGCAAATAGACTGCAAAATCATATCCCAAAGCTGATTCATTTGGAGCAAGTCGGTTTTGTCCCGGGCAGAGAGTCACGAGACAACACCATCAAGACGATGTCCCTGATAGCCAGAGCCAAAGAATCAAAAACCCCCTTATGCCTCTTGTCAATCGACGCCGAAAAGGCGTTCGACAGGGTGAGCTGGAACTTCCTCTCCGCCACCCTGGGGGCAATCGGACTAGGACCACGGATGCGCCAATGGATCATGGCGCTCTACAAAGACCCCACAGCTAGGATCAGGGTAAATGGGACCCTGTCAGACCCACTTAAAGTCAGCAACGGGACAAGGCAGGGGTGCCCCCTCTCCCCCTTCCTATATATTTTGACCATGGAGACCCTAGCTAACGCCATCCGAAGTAACGATTCGATAAGAGGCATCAGGGTCGGCTCCGCCGAACATAAAATGGCACTATTTGCTGACGATTTGTTGCTGTACCTGTCCAACCCCCGAGTCAGTATGCCCGTACTGTTAAAGGAATTTGAAAAGTTTGGAAGGGTTAATAATTATAAGATCAATGCGCAGAAGTCAGAGGCCCTTAACGTCACACTTCCGCAGGCCGAGGTCTCCCACTTGAAATCGGTGCTCCCGTTCCGCTGGGTCAGCTCTCACCTAAAATATTTGGGGGCCAACATTCCAACCGACCTATCACTCTCTTTTAAACTAAATTTCATCCCTTTTGCCGAAAATCTGGAGAGGGATCTGGGCAAATGGAGTCCCCTATACCTCTCTTGGAATGGCCGGGTAAACGCAATCAAAATGGATGTTCTGCCCAAATTCCTTTATCTATGCCAAACTATCCCGATAGGGCTCCCAAGAACCTTCCTGAAAAAAATCAGATCCTTGATCACTGACTTTGTCTGGAGGGGACGTAAACCGCGCATGCGATATTCGCTGCTGACGAGGAGTAAGGAAAGGGGAGGCCTAGGCCTACCGGACTTCTCCCTCTACCACAAGGCTAGTATCGCAAACTGCGTGCACGATATCCTCAAAAATAGAAGATCTAGACTCTGGGTCGACATCGAGCACGAGGGAGAAATAGACGGTCTATACGGAGCTCCTTGGATCCCCCCCAAAGGGGTAAAACACATCCCCAACATCTCTCCCTTCGGACTACTCCTATTCAAAACATGGGCGAGTTTCGCCCCGAGACATGGACTGGTCTCTGTCCCAGGCCCTCTAACCCCACTTCTGGCAAACCCCTCATTTGACGCAACTTTAAGACAGAAGGGCCTGCTGGCCATCTCAGCAGACCCGCTCCCCAGAGTGAGGGACGTAGTGTCTCAGACGGGTCTGAAACCCATGACCGAGATCCTAAACCAGCACCCATCTCAGCCAGGATTCTGGCTTCAGTATTTGCAATTGAGAGGATTTGTGAGCTCGCTGACACCGAAAGAAAACCTGACGGCGCCCCTAAAGGCGTTTGAACAACTCTGTATGTCGGACCTAAGCCAGAGGCACATGATTTCCACACTCTACAAGTTGCTACTGGATCGGGAGACGGAGGAAGAGACTCCGAACTACAGAGGGGCCTGGGAACGGGAACTAGGGGAGGACTTTACCGATGAGGATTGGAACAAAATCTGGGCCCTAACCCATAAGCTTTCCTCAGCAGGTAAGGTCCAAGATCTCAATTACAAAATAGTCTCTAGGTGGTACAGGACCCCCGACTACCTTCAAGGGATCCTCCCCCAGGTATCTCCCTTGTGCTGGAGATGCAGTGGGAGCAGAGGCACAATGACCCACATATGGTGGGAATGCCATCCAGTGGCCGACCTCTGGGAAAAGGTAACTAAACTTTATAACCATATCAACCACTCAGAGGTAACCATGTCTCCAAGAATGGCCCTGCTCTCACTGTTCCCAGGCAACATAAGAACTGCTAAATCAAGCATCCTAAAACACTTCATAATAGCAGTGAGAAGACTTATCCCAAGGTTCTGGCGATCCTCAACTATCCCAACCAGGGGCATGTGGGTCGAGGAACTCCATGCCCTCATGAGATTTGACGAATTGGGGGCTGACGACCCGAAATCCTGGGAAACACACTATAGGACGTGGCAACCATGGGTCGCGTTTAGAGACTCAGACGACCTCAAAGGCTGGATAGACCACGGATCAGTCGGCCAACCCCCTACTCGGGCTAGCGACTAGAGGTAGCTGCCCAGGAGCGCCTCCTGACCCTGATCCCTCCCCCCCTACCCTTCCCACACATCCTTATCTTCTGCCCCCTAATGGTTAGTGTCTTCCCTCCCCCCCAAACGTCTACGTGAGTGTCCGTGTTTAGTTGAGTTAAGCCTACCCGATGGGAAAAGGGGATCCCCCTCTACAATCCCAAACGGGTTCGAGATCAACACCCAGACTTGAATTCCACATAAAGCTAGAGGAGAGGAGAGGATGATGTTTGTTGAAGTAATTACCGCGTTACTCCCGTCAGCCGACGGAATTTCTCAGGGTGGACTCGCTCTATTCCCACAATACCCCTCTTTTTTCTCCCCTCTCGTCCTCACAGATCCTTCTAAAGCTTATCTCCATTCCGTGCAAGGCTTAAGTGTTTTCTATAGTTAGGTTTATGTTGTAGTATAAGATTATTGTCCTTAGTCAGCATAACCTGCCCAAGTAGGAAAAGAGACGCATAGTTGACGTTTTAGAAGTGTAAAGAATTTATTTACTTTTGTCAAGACAACGGAGTGCCATTTCAAACTGCTAGCAAATGACTGACAAATGTTTATATTGTTGAAACTATGCGAATAAAATACTTTTGAACGAAAGAATTTGGCCATATCAATGGCTGGGAGCATTGGTGCATTTTTTTTTTTGCACATGCATTCGTGTATGACTTGCGTGAGAAAAAAGTATAGTAAAAAGCAGCTACAAGTACAAATATAAAAAAACGCGCAAAATACGCTTACGCTCTTGTGAAGTCTGCCTAACAGACATCTAATTAGTACTACATTTGTTTCATAATTAAACATCTAAGATGAAGTCACCTTGTGTGACATTGAACAGCAAAGCAAATCCTCTCAGTCTCCACTCTGCTGTCTATGAATCTGTGCAAAGCTTCCAAGCCTTAGCTGTGACTCAATGGTTCATTCACAGCTTTACATTACTAAAGCAAACAGTCTAGACAGCTGAATGACAGAATTACCCCTTTTCTCTGGCATTCACACATATGCTGTCATCTTCATTAGCTTTTCTCATCCCTCTGCATTCTGATAAACTAATGTTTAGTTTTCCTGTTCGGGTTTAACAAAGACTTTGTAGATTTAGCCATTTAGTTTGGGCAGAACGCGGTGAGATCTACTGAACTAAACTGAGAAAGACACGTTTGCAAAACAAAAAACATGTATAAATAGATCTAGAATTAAAGGCTATGTCCATCGTTGCAATAATTCATTGCCTCATCTAAAATAAAAAAAATTGAGTAAGTTTGCGAATAGTCTTGGTAAAAAAAATTCCCAGGGGTTTGTGTCTACAGCCCTTAATCAGACCTATGTGTCTCCATGGTAACAGACTACAAGCACAACCTCTTGTAGTCTGATCCTGCAGTTGTAATATATGGCTGGGGATTATTATGTTAAAAATATATTTTTTCTTTTTTTTAATATATTTTCTATGTCACCATGTTTATTTAAGAAAAAAATGCTAAAATCCTGCAGTTATACATTTGCTGGTAAGCCTAATAATAGGCTGACGCTTCTTGTACAGAGAAGACCTTTCAGCAATCATCTTATTATCCTCACTAGTAGGATTACAATGAATGGTCACACCTGTATATAGATAACACAGGATCCACCATTCACAATAGGTGATGGTCACAGCTCACCTCCTTTCTCTCCCAGCACAATAATGCCTAGAAAAGTCTCATAAATGTTACTGTGAAGTCTATGAGGCTATTGTACAGAACAGGAAGTGTCAGACTATTATTAAGCTTAGTGGTCAAAAGGGAAAACTATAAGACATTGGGATTTCTTTAAAGGTGTTGTCCAGGGTTAGAAAAACATGGCTGCTTTCTTCCAAGCGCAACGCCACCCTTGTCCATGCGCTTTGTCTTGTATTGTCTCTCAGCTCGCATTCACTTTAAGGGAGCTGTGTTGCAATACCACATACGGCCCTATGAACAGGAACGATGCTGTTTTTTGGAGAGAGCAGCCATGTTTTTCAAATCCTGGACAACCCCTTTAACCACTTTGCAACTACATGCTGTAAATACAGTAAATTTACTTTGTGTGGTCATGTAGGGTGGATGAAGTGGGCTCAGGCGCCGAGTTCGCCCCATACCTGGCAGCTGTTAGCTATTTTTTACAGCTGATATAGTCACTAGTAACTGCAGCAATTGGAACCAGTGGAGGCTCCCAGGGTTATCAAGCATGGATGCCAATGAAGCTCTGCCTGTAGCTTGGCTACATAGATAACATTACAATCACTATATACTGCAATGGCCAAATTCGCTTACCAAAAAGTATCCAGCCTTTAGTTTTTGTGCGTAAACAAATGGAGCAAGGGAGGTGCGGTTTGGTGCACGTATTTAGGCGACCCTAATGCGCATGCTTAGATTTTTTTTTGCCTGCAGAAGCTGTCAGTCGCCAGCAGACAGACGATGAGTGAGGAAGAGTAAGTGAGAGCCGTCTGTCAGAAAACCTGGAACAACAGTATTGCATTACATTTTGCGTAAAGCTTGGCGATTCCACTTTGGAAATGATCCGCAAGATTCCATAGGCCTTTGGGGATGAAGCAATGGGCACCACACAGATAAAGGAGTGGTACAACCGCTTCACAGCAGTGGAGACTCAAGCTCCTACTCTCCCGAGGGCTCCATGTGACTTCTGGCTTTTCTCCAAGCTAAAAATGCCCTGAAAAGAACCAGATTTCAGTCCAGAGAAGACATCATGCAGAATGCGACAGACCAGCTACACGCCATCTCAAAAAAGGTGTTTCAGCACTGCTTCCGACAGTGACAGAAGCGTTGGGAGAAGTGTGTGGCTGCCCAAGGGGACTACTTTGATGGAGATTAGTGTTAGATTGTGGTATATTAATACAAATATTTTTATGAATAAATGTTGGGTACTTTTTGAAGACACCTCGTAGTAGTAGGACACAGATAAGAAGACAGGATACTCAACCTCCCAGTAGAAGCAGAAAGGCCAAATGCTAAATGGAGGAGCAAGAAGTAGGTGCAAGGTACTAATTAGAACCACTCACTTGACCAACCTAAGAAAGGAGAGTGGCTGCTCAGTGCTGCACCTGCATATAAGTAAAGGTCATGTATCCTGCCTCCTTATCTATGCCCTACTACTATTTTTGATAAGTGAATTTGGCCATACTCCCCTGTGATTTTGTATTTTTATCCCTTTTCTGTGACTTTTGCATATTAGTGTAGGGACACGGAAACAAGGACACTTGACGTGGGCTTGTGAGCTTCCATATTTTGGCCAAAATATTAACCAATACCTCACATTTATTTGTATTTATCAAAATATTTGTTATTTAGCAGTTTGACCTTATAGGCTGGGGAGCCTGGGGTGTCTATGCCAGTATGGTTCACCTTTGTATTACAGGGCAGCCCACTGATATAACAATGGTGTTTCTAATAGGCTGTAAGCCTCTGTGGTGCATCACACCTGTCTATTGGCCTGACTCCTTTTGTATCGTGTATCCATTTGCTTTTCTGGTGCTGGGCAGCCGCTCCTTCCCTTGTAGGATGTGTGTGAATGGCTTTTTTTCAGTTGTTTGCACTTTTGCAATGTTCCGCCATATTGCGCTTTGGCTGCCTGCCTGTTTGCGTTTGTTCATTCTATCAATTACAACATGTGGTTTGGCTTTTGGTGCTGGGGGAGCACCTGGGTGCCATTGCCAGTGTGTAATGCTCTTTGTCACGCTTTATCTTTATCTGTAGGCTGTGGATGTGCATTGAGTTGTGCACATTTGGCCTGGCACCGCTATATTCTTTACCTATATGCAGGTGCAGCACTGAGTAGCCACTCCCCTTTCTTAGGTTGGTCATGTGGTCAGGCTTTTCCCACCTACCACATCAAAAGTGACAGCTCTTCTCATTGGCTGTGTCATCAGTCTTGATACCATGGGTGCGGAGAGTCCGGTACGACCAGTCTCTTTGACTAGGAGTCAAACATCTAACTAGGATTTTTCTGACTGCACTATTTGTTCCATTTAACAAAAGGAGACCAAATAGAATGCAGGGAAACGGAAACAATACAGTTTTTTTTTAAATCCATTGAAGTCAATGAGGAAAAATATGTAAATGTTTATTTCTGTGTGAATTCAGTTTTTTACTACAAAAATAGGAACAGCCAGACGGAATTCAAACAAAAATAGCAACCACAGATGTGAACCAGCCCTAACAGTCTATATATACAGTATAACCAAGATCCCATTCATTCAGAGCCAGCCTTCAACTGCAGTGATTTCATTTCTCAGTCACATGACATGACTTCTCACCCATTGGCCAAAAATTATATAGGAATATGTATGTTATATGTGCACCAACCATCAGCAGTTACTAGGAGGCCAATGAAAACCTAAAACATTGCTAATTGCACCACACTTGATCATATTACTGTTGCTTACCTCCGGGGGCTGCTGGTGCTGAGAGGCATAAGCCAAAAATACTCTTTCAGCTTTAAATGCATTTTCCACTAGTGCAGCCTGGAAGAAATAGGAGAAGAAGATATCAATCGACAAGGCATTTCAGAGTGTGTATCGCTCAATTTCAGGAGAGCATTTATATCACATCTCTCACATCTAATAAACTATCTAGATCTCCCATATGATTTCTTATTCATTAGAACACAGTAGGGAAAATAGTCTTAAACATTGTCATTAAACATCATAAATAAGTTGATGGGTAGTCTCACACCTGCGATGGACCCTCTGGTCGGAGGTTCTGTCGCAGACCGGCTCAAAATACAGGAAGAAAAAGCGCTGCATGCAGAGCTTTTTCTTCCATCTCACAGCTGGGTAGCTGGGCAGAAACTGAACGGACCCCATTATAGTCAATGGGGTCTGTTTGCTGCTGTTCAGTTCTGTCCTGAGACGGAGCCGCTTGGCCACAGGGATTCCCCTTTCCCGCTCCCTGAATGCAGCAGGAAAGCAGAACCCCAGGTGCAGGTGTGAAACCTCTTGGATTTGTTATATTGATTGTACAAATACAATGATACCAGCTTTTTATATGTTTAATGCGACATAATTTATAGAGTTTTTATCATGAAAAAAAATGTGTATTTTGTGGGTTTTTTTAAACAATCTTTTATTTTTTGCAGCGATACGGGGCGGACTGCTACTTCCTATATTGAGGTTGCCATTGAAAGAATTTGACTGTAGCAGTATCAGTTATCTGCAGAAAGAGTAATGTGGTTATTTTCTGTCACTCATAAGTAACACTTTTGTGTGTGATGCCTCTATTATACTCAAGACCAAGGCACCAAAAAGAGGGTCGACTGTTACATGACCTCTTTATGAATTAAAGTGCACTAAATAATAGGATGAATGCAAACAACGAGTGGAGGCATTACGTCAGTCAAAGAGCTTTGTGTAATGAACATGACATGCACTCATTGTTTTATACAGAATGCAAATGGGAAGATGAAACCTCCACAGCGCCACCTATTAGTTGGTGGCATTCCTACAAATCAATGTCTGGCCTTTTAACAAGTCTTGTAACAAAGACTGGGAATGTAAGCCAAAGCCAGAGTCATCTCTAGAAGGAGAAGATAGCCATGTCCATACAGACTGCTTTGGGTGATTGCCCCTCACCAGTATACAGTAGGTTTCTGGCTTGACTAGTGAGAAGCCTATAGACATCGGTTATGAAGGGTATGGTTTCTCCTTCGCTAAAGTGCCTAGAAGGTGTAAGGAGACATCTAAGGCCATGCATGCTCCTCTGGGAAATTTATGGAAACGGAAGGTTGAATGATGCCTCTATAGCGCCACCTATTAGAAAGCAACATTTCTGCAAGTCAATGTCAAACCTTTTAACAAGCCTCTTACCCAGCCAAGCCAGCAACCTAATTCACACTTATGAGAGGCAAAACCCCCAAAACTCTCGGTACATGGTTATCTTTTTCTTCTGGAGAAGACTCTGGCTTGGACTTATATTTCCAGTCATTGTTCCATCTTCCTATTTGCATAAATTTCCCAGAGGAGCCTGCATGGTCTTATAAGTCTCTTCAAACTTTCTAGGTACTCTCCCTAAGGAGAAACGATACAGAAAGCAAGCAAGCTTTAACTAGAACACAAACAGAACTGTACAAAGTACGGATGATGATGGTCCTGGAAATGTCACATTGATGCATGTTGGCTAAGCTTTTCCTACTGTTATCTCACTAGGTCCTCCCTGCGAGGCACGAGTTATATGTGGATCTTGTTTAGTACAATAGAGCAACAAGCTGTAGTTCAGACCTCATTGTTTACATTTCTGCTGACGGCAAGCGATGACCGTATTCTTCTATATTCCAGTTCGCTAGGTTCTAAGCTCTTACTGACACATCTATGGGTCAGCGAGAGACACAAAATGCACAGTAAGACAACATCATATGGGTGAGAGGGGCATGGTTATCCAGTTTTAACTGGTAATACACATCTATTATTTACTTATGGGTTGATGATAGTAAAAAATCATGTACACAAAATAGTTAATCCAACTCAAGATAAGTCTTAAGTTCTAGAGCAGCAAAAAGTTGATAAGGTAGTACTGTAGTATTTAACTGTTGTGTAACTTGGAGCTCCTGGGCGCTACTCCAAGTTATCTGATGAAAACATCTCTCAGCGCGTATTGTAATTTTTCACTACGTTATATGCAATAAGTCCAAGAAAATGTTACAATGTACTACTTTCTTTCCTTTCACAATAAGAACATGTTCCATTACTCATGTATTCATGTGGATGTGAAATCAAAATCAATCTATGCATTTAGTCGTGGCCAACTCTCGATGACTTTATAGGTGAACATTCTCCATGCTTCCCTAGCAGGTACAGCCTCTTTTAACTGGTTGATGCACATATTGGTATCCATTTTGATGGTGTCGAGCCAGTGTGCTCTCTGTCGACCCTTTCATCTGGTTCCACCGGTCATTCCCAACATTATTGACTTCTCTAGCAAGTTAGCAGGCATGACAAGGCCAAAGTAAGTCGGTCGCAGTCTAGTTACTTTAGCTTCTAGTGATGTTCCTGGTTTTATGTGATCTGACACTTCTCTTGTTGTTACCCTGGCTGTCCATGGTACTCT
This sequence comes from Eleutherodactylus coqui, assembly GCF_035609145.1. Taxonomy (NCBI): domain Eukaryota; kingdom Metazoa; phylum Chordata; class Amphibia; order Anura; family Eleutherodactylidae; genus Eleutherodactylus; species Eleutherodactylus coqui. The sequence goes on along the minus strand of NC_089845.1, from coordinate 52,683,820 downwards.
TGTTGTTACCCTGTTTTGTCCATGTTGTTACCCTGTTTTGTCCATGGTATTCTTAATAATTTCCGCCAGCACCACATTTTGACTACATCGATTCTCCTTCTGTTGGATTTTCTTAGTGTCCAACTCTCGGACCCATAAATCATCATAGGAAAGACGATGGCTCCAACTAGTCTGCTTTTGGTAGTTAAAGTGATATCTTTGCTCTTCTGGATTATTATTCATGCCAATCATCGCAGAGTGACCATTGCGATCCTACGTTTGATTTTTTGGGTGGATTCGCCATCGCGGTTGATTTTTGATCGAAGGAAGATGAATTCCTGAACTGATTCAATTTCTTTGTTGTTAATTTTAAGCTTCCATTTTCCATTAGCTGCTGTTGTCATGATCTTTGTTTATTTGATGTTAAGGTGCAAACCCATTTTTTCACTTTTTACCTTAAGTTTCAAAATCCTGTTTATCAGGGCCCACCCTCTCTCTGTCAGGCAGCAGAGTCGTATTACCCGCATATCTCAAGTTATTAATGGTCCTTCCTCTGATCTTCACTCCAATGTTAGACAGGTCCAGGTCTAATTTCCTCATGATCACCTCAGCATAAAGGTTGGAGAGAAATGGGGACAATATGCAGCCCTGTCTCACACCCTTGCCAATCCTCAACCAGTCTGTATCACCATAGAGCGATTCATCAACTAGATGCCAGTCTCAAGCCCGAACAAATAGGGAGGGTTGGGGAAAGCAATGGTGAGCTACCCTTCAAAAATCTCACCAGAAAACATTACGAACGTGAAATATACACAGGCATATACAATGGGAACAAACTGAACCTTTATCATATTTTTGTTTTATAATGTTTCTTTATCAAACATTAAATAACAATATTGAAAACATTCAATTCCCTTATTTTTATACATATGGGGTTGAAAGACCAGAATTAACATTCAGCATGACCTGAGCTGAAAATGGCTGCGTCAGGAAACCAGGGAAAGCAGAAGTCGGGGTTTCCTGCAACGTAGCCCACAACCCCTGTCCCTGCCTACTTGTCCCCCTGGGCTAGGCCCCAGGGCGGCAACTGGGCGACGGTCCCTACCCTGAGCTAGGGAAAATGACCTAGGACACCACAGTCCCTTGAAACAGAGAAAGAAAATACAGACAAACAAGGAAACAGAGAGTAGCCCCAAGGGAAACAACAACCAGTCCAGGAGCAAGCCAAAGGTGCAAGCACAAATGTCAGTCCAAGAAGTGCAGTACAGGAAAGGGAAGAACGGAGTCAGGTCAGGGGAAAAGCCGAGGTCAAATACCACTATCAGTCAGTAATAGCAGGGTAACGCTGGTGAGTGACAGGGAGCCTAATCAAACACTGGCAGTCTCTGGAAGAAACTGAGGGGTTTAAATGCTTTTAGAGGTCCCGCCCCTCTAGAGGTCCCGCCCCTCCAGGGGCGGAGCGCCTGACAGCAGCAGATTAAATCACAGAGTGCTGGCACCTAGCACCCCTGCAGCATATAGGAGCCGTGTGGCCAGGAGAGGTAACCAGCGCCGAGGTTACCCTGCACCGCACACCAGCAGCAGGAGCGACAGTACTAGCAGTGCGGGCACAGTGACCCCGAGAGCTGCCAACCCTGACAGGCTGTTTGCCAAACATTTAGGCTGGATTCACATTACTTTTTTATCTTTTCATTGACATAGCTATATGAGAGCCTTTTTTTTGTGGGACAAATATACTTTTTGATCGCTTTTTATTCCACTTTTTTGGGCTGTAGGAGTAGCAAAAAAACAGCAATTCTAGCATTATTTTCTCAGGTTATTTTTAACAACGTTCACTGTGCAATTTTCCTTTCATTATGCAGGTCAATACGGTTACAGTGAGACCGAATTTATACAGCTTTTTTTTATATTTTACTACTTTTATACAATAAAAACCCTTTATAAAAGAAAAAAATTAATTTGCATCACCATGTGTGGTCTTGTTTTTTAAAGGAAGAGTTGTAGTTTTCATTTGTATCATTTTAGAGTAAATGCAACTTTTGATCAATTTTTATTGTTTTTTTTTGCCAGGTGGATGGACGAAAAATAGCAATGTTAACATTTTTAAAAATTATTTTTCTACGCTGTTCTCTCTGTGGAATAAATAACCTAGTATGTTCATAGCTAAGGTCATTACAAGCACTGCAATATGTTTTAGGTGGATGTTTTTTATTTTTAGTTATTTTTTTATTTAAGAAGTGTTTTGTCGACTCAATGGGACTTGAAGATGCAGTTATTCAATCGCTTCTGCATGCAGTGAACTATGCATATGATGTTAGCCCACTAGACTCTACAGTGACATGGCAGACATGGATGCCTTTGTCTGACCTCCACCTACCATGCAAACTCATTGGCACCTCACAATCACATAATTGGGTGCTGATCGGTGACAGGGGAACTGTTGAATCGTGGGGGACTGAGGTTTCTCTACTTCTGGGTGTTAGAGCAGGAGCCTGCTTGTCATCAGACAACCAAGCTTCAGATCTTCCCTGCAGAGTTAAACCTGTACCACCATAAAAAGGCATATATGCCGGTTTAAAGACCCCTGAGGGCCATTAACACAGGACTATCCTCCTGTCTAAATGGGACATTAGTCATTGCCATAATAAGGAGTATAGGCGGTCACAAAGGGGTTAAGATAAAAACTTTTAAGCTGCTCCAATAACTTTCTAGGCAGATGATAGAGATTTCGGATTTCAGAATACTCATCCAAGAATAGATGTTTCCTATAATATGAACATTTTTTCCCAAGCAATTTACATTGTTGTCATCTGCTTTGGTCTGAAAGCCAAAATCTGTTTGTGCAAACCCAACAGAGTATTCAAGTGGACTGCAGACAATGCAAGATAAGAGGAGATAAAATACCTGTTTACCTCCCATTATTTCCCATTAAAGAAGTGGTATGAATGACAGAAGATAAAGGAACCCATCAGAGCAAGTAAAGAGAAAGACCAGACTTGGGAAAACTGAAATGCTAATTAGCTCCTACAACTTATATCTGTGAAGAACAAATTAGATTAGTCACAGTAGAGGTGCAGAGCCAGCTGAGATTTGTGGGTGTTACTGATCACATCCGCTTATTTCTGGTCATAATTTCAACCCCAAACGTGTCTCCTACCTGTAAATACTGATAGAACCCCCCATGTTGTAGACGAAAATTTAGTTGCAATTAATGGTATGTTCCACATGTAAAAAATGTCCATGGGAAATTGGCAACAGTTTGATGTAGATTTGCCTCTGCGCATTGGGACAAAAAAAAGTATATTCACCTTGTGCGTCTTCTATGCACTTTCCCAAAGAGTTTTTCCTGCTCCCCTGCCAGTCTTTCCTAGTCTTTAGTGATGATGTCCAACCCATGTGACTGCTTGTTACTGCCTGTAATTGGCTGCAGTGGCCTCATGTTTATAGAACTTGTCATCACTGGAGGCCGGGATGAGAGGGGAGCAGGGAAGAGTCTCAAGCGGAGCAGGAAGAAGATGCACAAACATTTTTAAAAATCTCACAGTCTTTTTAATTCACAAAATGTCCTTACCTTCGGATCATGCTGTGGATCCAAGGTTAATCCCCAGCAAAATCTCCAACAATTGGAACTCAATTGAAGTCAATTGACATGCATTGGATTTGAAATCAGCACCGCAGGTCAATTGGGAGCATTTAGATGAGATTTCTGTAAATTCCATCTAGCTTGCTGCTGATGTAATATGCTGCGTATTTTCCGTGTACAGATTTGTGATGGAAAAGATCGAGCATGTCTGACCCTTTGTGCACATTTTTGTAAAATAAAAAAGTTGTAAAAGATTAAAAAAATATATACTAACTTTCTATACCCCCTCACATCCCTGAGCAGCCGCGGCTGCTGCACCACTGGTCTGCATCCTGCCATCCAGTGATGGCATGTCCTATAGACATGTGACCTCTACAGCCAATCACAAGCAGCAGTAGTCACTTGGGTTGGATGTCATTGCTGGAGGCCAGGAGAGACTAGCAAGGAAGCAGGCGAGATTGTTCATGGAAGTACAAAGATGTGGAAGGTTCATATGTTTTTTTTAACCAATCTGCAGTGGCAAATCTGCACCCATTTGCTGCTGCAGCATACCCAGTAAGTCTGGTGCAGAACATTTGTATAGATTTTTGGCATCAAATTCTCCCCATGTGATCATACCCTTAGCGTAGGGAACCTATGATGAGGTATATGCCACCCTCCCTATTTTACTGTGACGAATAATGGACAACCTCCCAATGTATATTGTAGAACGGCTTCCACTCATTGATGTTTTGTCCTGTGAAGAGCTAGAGTAATGCATGAAAAACAGTTGCCAGCAGTTCCACTGATTTGGCAAAAAGTCAAAATGACAAATTGCACCCTTTCTAGTACCTCCATATAGGAAAAATCTCAATGTCCAAAATCCATAAACCCATAAATAGTGCCACTCAACTCTATCGAACATCTTTGCAGAATCTAGTAAAATATAGTTCTATGTCCAGTATTATCAGCTGGTGACTACATAGTAAGAAACAAGCGTCAATAATTAATTACGCAGGATTTAGGATATGTTCACTTAGCGTAATTTTGCCAAGGATTTGACATGAAATCTGTGCTGATTCTGCATCAAATCCATATCCCATTACTTTCAATAGGAATCGATACAGTAATCTCTTTGGCACTATTTTTTTCGGTATGCAGATTTTCAAATCCTCATGGGGAAAAAAAAGAGTTGACATGTCACTTCTTAACATTGCATCCATGTCAGAATTAACAAATGCAAATTTGCCCATCGAAAAGAACTAAATCCGTGTACAGAATTGCCGCTTTATGTTCGCGTAGAAATCTGCTACTCGGTTGTGGATTTCTGCCATAGTTTTTAGGAACAGAATCCATATGGTAACATCTGTGTCGAATGCTGCCATGGGAACATACCATTATTGGGTATGACACCCATCAGGTCCATGTATACCACTGAGGACAACTCTCAGGCTAGATGGTCCACCAACACTTTAGCCAAATTGACTATATCCACCGACAGTAGTAATATAGTTTAATACAATTCAGGTAGCTAGGCATCTTTGCCCAGTTTGGGAAACACTACAATTACAGGTTCCTTATTGGTTTTTTTTGCCTTCCTCTGGGTAAACATTGGGGGGTAATAGGCTGAACTGGATGGACGTATGTCTTTTTTCGGCCTTAAATACTATGTTACTTATCAGAGGCAGTCAATATTCCTTCTCATAAATAGCAGTTATAGAGTTTTAAGAGGTGGCATAAAAATTGTCCCTATACCATGTATATATCTCTATGAGCAGACCACCCACACCCAATACTTTGTCATTAGCTATGAAGCCTATAATTTCATATCAGTAGGTTTCAGCAAAGTGTGATCGGCAACAGTTTAGGCCAACTTTAGGGTTTTTTTTAGTTACAGACAGTGTTGGACTGGGGTGCATAGGGTCCACCAGTAAAACTGATTCTGGAAGCCCACCCAAACGCTGCATACAGATAGTATCTGAACCTTGTTGGCCAATTCCCAGCTGCTACATATGCTACAAATACTTCAATGGAAAGGTGGCTGTGTTTATATGGGGAATGTGGTGGGCAGGAAGTGGACCCCCTACTCTCACAATAGGTAGCGATTGCAGAGGTGGCATTTACGGCATATACTGTGAAGGGTGAGTTCAAATGTAGTGGCCCCAATGCAGCTAAACACTGTGATGCCATGCTGTTTTTTTCTACAGCTCAATTTTTAAATTAATTGTTAATAGCAACTTAGTTTTGTGGTTAAACAGCAGTATTACCCACAAAACTGTTGGCTCATTAACAATCAGTTTGAATACAGTGCCATCGTCTGCAGTCCTGTTCTTCCACGGCCCTTATTTCCTGGTGAAAATGTTCACCCTGTTCATCACTTACATCCCCAAAACAATCTGGAAATCGATCCAAAATGACTGTGCAGGTCATGCAATTTAATGCTCATGTTACAACCAAGTTGTAGCGGTTTCTAGCACTGGATTAGAGCATCAGATGTGGTAGCCGCAGGTCTGGAGAGTAGTCAGAAGGGAAGACTGGGGTCAGTATCAGAAGGTTTTAGTTGCAGTACAGATGGATGAGGGAGTAGCATAGTCATAAGGTCTCTGTAGAATTGCAGAGGAGCAGGTAGACCTGGAGCTTGATTAAGGCTTGGAGCACAATAATGACGCGCTAGTGTAGTGGCAGGGCCAGGCTTTTATAATGAGCCTTCTCAGGAACAAAGGTGAGGTCAGGAACTGGAGGCAGGAACTAGATAACTGGGGTCAGTTAACAAGTCTGAGAGTCGTGCAGGGGAACTGTCCACAGGATGGATGGCTCAGTAGTGAGAGCTACCAACTGGAGCGCAGGAGGTCCCCAGTTTGATTCCTGACACAAGCATTCAGAAACAGAAGTCAGCATACTCTCCACAAGAAAATACTTTACAACCATACAAAACAACGACCCCACAATCGCCTCAAAGTTGTCCACTGAATCTTGGAAACACTGGTCTTTCATGAATTCCTAAATTTGTGGTCCGTCGAATTTACCAGTTTTTAGCTTCTCCATGCTCAGTGCAGGAAATTTCCTAAATTTATAGCCAAAATACGTTCCATTTCTCTTCAATGCCTTTACATTGCTTCATCAACCCAAGATTGATACACAGCGGTGAAAATATCTATCATATGTACTAATAGTGAGCAAATGCTGGCAGGAAAATAATGGAAATATGACAAAAATAGATAATGACATCAGGAATATCTCAAAAAGTGGAGCTCCTAAAACAAAAAAAGGATATTTCAGAATCAGCGGCACAATAATACCCAGATTAAGGTCTAAAATTCCAGGCACCATGGAAACATTTTTTTTTGTTCCCCAGTGTTATTGTTCGTCGTTCAGTCGTTGGCTCACTTTTAGACTGAATGATGTTATCGTTCACTTTCGCTTATTTAAATGATTTTTAAGAACGTTTGAACGAATTCTCGTAAGCACATTTTTTACCCCGGAAGTAATTTACCATGTATTGAAATGTAAACTCGGCTTCCAATAAAGAATATACGCCATTTTTCTGATACGTGACACAGCTATTTGTACAGTAACAGATGCAGAGTCTGATGGAGCTGCGATTCTCTAATAGCAGATGGTAACAGGACGGAAGGATTGTCTTTGGGACTTGGCATAGCTGTTGCCAATTTAAAAAAAAAAAAAAAAGCGATTCAAGCCAAGTGATTACCTATAACGGTGGGTTTATGACAAGGTTCAATAATTAGGAAAAACATTAGAAGGCTAAAATCACAAAGTTTTGCATGACATGTATACAACAGTCAGTCAGACAGCTTCTTATGTGTACCACCAACTTTACTAAGTAGTAGATAACAAGTTTAAAATAAAGCAGGGGTGTCAAACTCAATTTCACCAAGGGCCACATCAACCTTAGGCCTCTTTCACATGAGCGTTGGGATTTTTGACAGGCCGCATCATGGCTGAAAATCGCATGAAGGAGAAAAAGCTAAAACTTGCATTCTCACATGACCGGGTGTGGCGTATATACTCCGGAATTCTTTCCTTTTTTGAATCGTTCTACTGGCACAATAGAGCCAGCTGACATATTTTAGCAGTGCTAGCTGCTGCTAAACTCTCTTTGCCGGCAGCTCCCAAAGAAGTCTATTGAAGCCACTAGCTGGTCGTGGCCGAAAGATAGGGCAAGACCTTTCTTTTCTGGCCGCGTCAAACATCGGCCGGCATATTTGGCCAGCGATGTCCTATCTTCGACGGCCGGATGTTTTTACGTGGCTAATAATCGCCCATGTGAATGAATGTATTGGAATTCAATGCTTCACATGGTCGAGATTTTTAATTAGCCATGTAAAAAACGCTTGTGTGAAAGAGGTCTTAGGTGGGATTCACATGGGACGGCTTTATACAAGCGTAAGCATTGATCGTAACATTTTTGCGGAACAAATTATGCTTTTTTGTGTGCGTATTGGTGTACTTTACTGTACTTTTTGCACCCACAAGACAAGTTCATTTGTGCACGGCAAACAGCAAGGCACTGATTGAAATGGCTAACTAGTTTTAATGAGTTCCAGGTGCATCCTTTTTCCTGTACAGTTAAGCAGTATTTCACGCATCCCCTAGCGTATTGTGTGCACATTTGCGCATTGCCATTGACGTCTATGGGGACAGAAAAATAGAGCATGTTCAATTTTTTATTTTTTGCATGACCAAAATGCACATACAAAATGTCGGCCTTATAGGCTATAGACACAATAGACTAGAGGTGACTGATTAACTTCTCTAGCTTTTATGACATGTACATGTGACTCAGCCGTGAAACTAGAAATTAAGGCTCCTTTCACACAAGCGTTATTTTGCGTCTAATTTTACTGCGCAAAAAAAAGATGAAAAAAAAAAAATTGCACCAATCTCTGCCAAAAATTGCATAAATGAGGAATGACTGAGATCAAGGCGCAGCTATCATTCTCAATTTTTCCGTCCATTCACATAGCTGACTGCAGGGTAATTGCACCTCAGCCCCGAAATCCCTCGTTCGGCAGAACTACTAGTAATAACTTTCAAATGCCTCAACTAGCGGCATCTGTCAGTGTTCAGCAGGGCTAGCCGCTGCTAAACTCCCTTCCACTCCCTTTTTCTGATGGATCCCATAGACTCCCTTAGGAGTCTATGGAGCTTCCTGCATTATTCAGTCCAAAGATAGGGCAAAACTTATATTTTTCAGCAGCGAGGAATTTCGGTCGCTGAAATCACGTGCTTATGTGCTAAATTTTTCGGTTCTACATTTTTGCACGCCAAAAAAACATTTGTGTGAATGAAACCATAAAAAAACATTGATTCTGATGGTCACGAGTTTATTGCATGGCTAATTTAGCCACGGAATAACGCTCATGTGAAAGAGGCCTAAGTGAGCAAGTTTTTTTTGGATTCATTTCAGTGTGAATCCACATTAGAATGGAAATGGAAATGGGGTGCAACATTGCCGAAAGTATACCGAGAATGGTGTGATTAAGAAAAAAAACACCCAAGGAAGGGATATACTGTAGACATAAACAACTCATTAAGGAAAGGGGTCAGAGGAGGATGTCAAGAATCATTTTGATAAACATAGTTTAATCCAATTAAAACAAGACTTACATGAGTTTCCACATCGCCACCAAGAATCTTGCTGTTTTTGAGATACTCTTGCAAGGGCCCAGTCATCAGGGCATCAAATGCTTCAACATGTGGAGCAACAGCTGAAAGGGACACAAGAGGTTAACACAAAGAAAAAATGTACAAATGACTAGTAGGGATGAGCGAGTATACTCGCTAAATCACTACTCGCTCGAGTAATGTGCTTTAGCCGAGTATCTCCCTGCTCGTCCCTGAAGATTCGGGAGCCGCTGCAGCTGACAGGTGAGTCGCAGCGGGGAGCAGGGGAGAGCAGGCGGGAGAGAGGGAGAGAGAGATCTCCCCTCCATTCCTCCCCGCTCTCCCCTGCAGCTCCCAGCCCCGCGCCGGCCCCCGAATCTTCAGGGACGAGCAGGGAGATACTCGTCTAAGGCACATTACTCGAGCGAGTAGTGCTTTAGCGAGTATACTCGCTCATCCCTAATGACTAGTCATTCCTAATCAGCAATAAGATATATGACCCTGTAAGGGCTTAAACAGACAAACTTGACCTCGTCTCGTTTTGTGGGCGTGAAAATCACGCCCGAAAAACAGGACAAAAGGAGACCATTGACTAGCATGATTCTCTTGCGCTAATCCTATGCATGAGAAAAGATAGGACTTGCCCTATCTTTCTCACACGTAGCTTTTCTAGGACCTTCCTGCTTTTTTTTTACTCGCACACAATAGCGTGAAGTTTGAACGGTCAAAACCTAAAAGGATTTTGACTGCTCTATGTGCCAATACACACCATACCGGCGAGCGTATTTGCATATGTGCCCCTACTGTTTAAGCCCTAAGGCTGGGATCACACAGGGCAGATTTGCCGTGGAAATTCCGCTCTGCATTTTGCTGCGGCAAATCCGTCTGCGGTCGCTAATCCCGGGATTGGCCAGCCATGTGCCACATGGGACGTCCAATCCGTCGCGGCAAAGCCGACAGAAGCTGGCGGTGTGGCACAGATTCCCCAGCCGCAGCATGTCAATTTTTTTTTCTGCTGCAGCCATGCTCTCCTCTATGGGAATGCCGTCTGCAGCAGAAAAGCATGCGGCCAAGCCGCTCCAAAACCCGCGGTATAGTGCCGTGGCTTTTGAAGCAGCGCTTTCCTGGCAGAAATCTTGCGGTCTTTCACAGCGGCCAATTCGCGAGATTTCCACCGGGAATATGTCCCGTGTGACCCCAGCCTAAGGCTGTATTCATACAAACGAGTACTACCGATATTGTGCTTGTAAACTTGCGATTTTAGATGAAAGCACGATGTGCTAAAAAAAAAACACATCGCCTCGCATCCATGTACTTGCGATTTTCACAAGGATTTTTCACATGAGTGAAAAGATTGTTTTCAATAGATTTCAATAGTAAAAAAATCATACAAATCGCATAGAGGAATCACCCCAAAAAAGGATATGCAGCGACTTTTCAATCTCACAGCATTGGTGCAAGTGAAAATTCACTTGTGTAAATAAACACATTAAAATGAATGTACTATTAACAAACGAAAGTTCAGTCTATATAGCTATCGGGCGGAATTCGCACGTAAAACGGACTCACGTGACTATATTTGTGCACCATTTTGCGTGCGCAATATACATAGGATAGAACCCATTGATTTCAATGACAGCTGTGCCTACAGTTACAAGCGCCGGCCACTACACAGAGGTCGGTGCGGAGGCTTCTGCGCCGACCTTTGTGTATTTGTGATGCTGATAGCATGCGTCGACTCAGCTGATCGGTTGGGGTACCGATTGACGGACTCCAGCTGGTTAACTATTGATGACCTATCCTGATGATAGGTCATCAATAGTATTTCCCTGGAAAACCCCTTTAAGTTAATTAGCTTGATAGTATTAAAAATAAGGAAGATGGAGCAATACCTCAGCAGCACCACCTATTACAGGCAGCTTTCCTGCAAATCAATGTTAGACTCTTTAGACAAGCCTTGTAACAATGACTGGAAATTGAAAGCCAACCAGAATCCATGCACAGACAGCTGTTTCAGGGTGTTTTGCCCTCAGCAGTGTGCAGTAGGTTTCTGCCACTTTAGTAAAGCATGCTGCTTATTTTTTTTGCGTGAACGAAATGTGCATTTAAAATGTGCTTGTGTGAACAAAGCCATTAAAATTAATGGGTTGCAATCACTGCATATTGCGTGCGTAAATTTTGTGTGCGGTCAAAACACTGCGCAAAAACGTTTGCATGACCCAGGCATTATACGTAGCGATCGTTAACATTCCCAAGACATTTATAGGTTTCAATAATCAAGTGGCTTTTTTGCAACTCTGATCATTTGTGTCACCGCTTGTCTTTCCTCGTCTCAAACTGTTTCAATTAAAACCGACAGGCAGCTGTCTGCTTCCACGGGTGCTTGTTCTACTGACAAACATTCATTTTTACAACGATTGTTCTAATTCAATCCCCTACCGTGTTTCCCCAAAAATAAGACAGTGTCTTATATTAATTTTTGTTCAAAAAGGTTTAACTTTTTTACATATATAGCTTCCTGGACACTATTTAAATTGACTTTTTAAATTAACTGTTAGCAGGGCTTAATTTTGGAGTATAGCTTATATTTCAAGCATCCTCAAAAAGCCTGAAAAATCATTTTGCATCCTCAAAAATTCTGGAAAATCATGCTATGTCTTATTTTCAGGGAAACAGGGTAGCAGCAAATTGGATGAGATTTTAACAAGTGTTATCCACACACACTGCAGAAAGAAGTCTGTACAGATTGTCACAGCAGACGTCACGCCATTCAATAAGTGACGTGTAATCGGTGGTGAAAGGACAGCAAAGTCTGTGACAAATCCACACGCAACATGTGGATTTTGTTGCAAAATATGTGCTAGAAAATCTGCATCAGAAAAGCTGTGACTGTACTTCTAGACTGTTTGGTCATGGAGACAAGAGGTGATAGAATTTGACTACCACATGCAAACAGGAGATCATCACTTGGAAGATGGAATAATACCTTTACAATGCTACCTGACCCTTGTCTATAGGCCTCTCACTAGTCAAGCCAGAAACCTGCTGCACAATGATGAGGATTAATCACCCCAAAACAGCTGTCTGTGTGTGGTTATTCTGGCTTTGGTTCACAAATCCCAGTCATTGTTATAAGGCTTGTATAAAGAGTCTAACATTGACTTGCAGGAATTCTGCCTTCCAATAGGTGGTGCTGTAGAGTCACTGTTCCATATGCATATGTCCCAGAGGAGCATGAACGGCCTTATAAGTCCCCTTACACCTTCTAGGTGCTCTGCCTAAGGAGAAACAATACCCATCCTGACCCTAGGCGGCACCACACATGAAAATGACTACACTCATTACAATGCATTGCATGTTTGTCCCATATAAGTCAAAGACATCTTACCTCCATTTATTCCATTAAGTATATCATTCCCTGTTGACTTGGAAAAGCAAGACGTTGACAAGGCTGTTTCAAGTCGAATTACAGCTTTCTCCAACCTGTCCATTAATCCTTGCACCTCTGCCATCTTAAACACCTAAGGTAGAAATGTGCAGATATATATTAAATGTAACAAAAGTAATAATGCACTATGAATAACGATAAACTAGTAGAAATGCTAAACTAATGCACAACAGTTCTCGTAGCAGTTACATGACTGTACTTAGCAAACATAACTTTAACCCTTTCCAATCCAATTTGTATCCTGGTTTTCCTAGGGGGCTTACTCTTTTTCTGCCGTTATACAACGGCGCTATATGCTGGCTAAAGCCAGTACTGCATGAGGTGACATGTTGGATAGGCTCCGACAGCAGAGAGGCTGGCAATATACAGTAAGAGAACCCCGACGGACGTCTTCCAACATCGGAGCTGTATAGCCTTAAATCATAATGTCTTCAGTAGTCAGACAGTGGATTGGAAAGGGTTAATACATCAAATTCTAACTGAATGACAAATTGCCCCAAGCTTTTTCAGATGGGTCATACTATTTGCCCCGTTAACGGTTTTTATTAGCAATACCAATATATATATTTGCATGGATAATTGACACTTAGCAACATACGCACCAAAATCCTTGAAAACAGATAACAGTAAGCGGCCAGGTCTGCCAATTCATTTCTGAACTCCTATCACATTTCTGTTATCTCCAACATTAGCACAAGCTAGCTCTGTAGGAACTTCATTTTTTAAGAATGTGACAATTTATCGTTTGATACATTCCTAAAACAAATGTATTATTTATGTCTCAGTGTTATGATCAGAGGAAAGATTTGTTTGTAGGAGAGAAAGCTATCCGCTACTTCCTGGGCCTTGTTAGATTGTTCACAATGTGCTATATGTCCTGTCTAGAGATACAACTGACGTTCTGCTACATTCTGCCACTTACTAATACCCTGTCTCAATGAGCCATACCGTTAATCGTCTTTGTAAATACCAACTAGTTCCTACTTCCTTCATTGCATCATTCACGATCAATAGAGTCTGCAGAAATGATTGTCTCCGAATAGAAGCAAGGAGACAAGAGAATCGCCATAAAGCCTAGATGTATACAATACACAGACACTTATGGGGATTATGCACTGTCCACGGAATATGGACTCTTTCCGAATGTATTGTTTAATACCACTCTTTCTAGAATAATGAAAAAAAATGATGTCACCATGGACATTACAGTATGCCATTAGCTGGCAGAAAACCACAGCAATAGAAGCAGCCCGGAACGTACATTGATAGATTGTGTTTTTTTACTTAGGCCGGTTTTACATGGGTGTATTTGCACACACAATATGTAGAGAATAGAACCCTTTGATTCCAATGGGTTCGTTCACATTTCCGTATTTTGCGCACATGTATTTAGGTCACGCAAATATAATAGAACATGGTTTGCGCACCAAAGGTCTCCATAGAAGTTACTGGTGGGTGTGCAAATATGCGCGCGATATGCAAGGAGATGCGTGAAACACTGCATAATTGTACAGGAAAAAGAACACATCTGGAACTCATTAAGACTAATTAGCCACTTCAATTGGTGCATCTTTGTTTGCCCCACACAAAAAGTGCATTGAAATATGCCAATGTGCACACAAAAAAGCATTGTTCATTCTGCAAAAACAATATGCTTAGGCATACGGAAATACGCTTATGCTCATGTGAAGCCGGCCTTATAGTGGACATAGAAGATCAATGTAAAGATATGGGAACAAATGTATATGTGTTTGTGCCAGATTTCTTTGAGATGGTAGGAGGAGACTGTTATGCTGTCTTCTTTACACTGCACATAGAGAAATCAGCAGATTTTGCTCCCTAAGCACTAAAGCACACACAGAAAAATCACATCATCGTGGATAATACTAGAGAAGTGCTGAGCAGTGAAGATGTGATTTCAGTAGCTGTAAACCAGTTACTATTAGCTGTAGGCATGTTTGTGTGTGAATCTTTCTCCCTCTAGCAGCTCCCTCTCCCTTACTTCATAGAGTTCTATAGGCAGCAAGAGTCATCCATCACTTCCTGTTCTCCATCCTGTTATCTTTATTACTGGAGAGACTGTCATCACTGGACAACAGGCAGTGGATAGAATATTAGAAGAATTTAAAATGTCTTTTTAGGTAAATAAAGCCATTTTCAGTTTTGCTGGTTATCACATAGTCATAAGTTATTTGAAAAGTTAATGGCCATTAGAGCAAAATATGCTTGTTCCCTTATCTCTGACTGTAATCATAAATCTCAGATCATTACAGCTAGGTTGTCTAATTGAGGCTATACAAAAAAGATTTACATGGAGCTAAAAAGGATTAAAAACCTAGAAAGCATGACCAATGCAACAAAAAAAAAAATCATCTCTTGAACACAGTTTAATTTTTTTGACTCCATGTAGTGTCAGGGTCTCTGATGTAATACAGTATAATACAAATTCTCAGATCATACAGAAAGACCCTTTATTGTCACACAATGATTCTCTTTCAATCACATAGGAATCAAATTCATTGGGAGAAAATCGCATACTAATGGTGATGTATTATTCTCTAAACCCACCTCCTGTCCTCAGGGACCCCCGACAGGTCATGTTTTCAGGATATCCTATAGTAAGAATACTTGTGGCAATGTCTGAGGACTGACCTGTTGGGGTGCCTTGAGGACTCAAGTTGGGAAACACTGGGGTAGTGTTAGACCTGCTACCTGTGTCTGCCGCCCTTTTGCTATTCCGGGCAGACACAGGCATCGCTCTGCTTCTTCTGTTTGAAAGTACTCTTTGTTCTAATTTTCTAGCAGAAATGAGGGAGTAAACCCTTCTCAGTGCTCACAGCCCAGCTGCAGCTTAAATAGCAATTACCCTTCTATTTAAGCGAGATGGGGACCCTCCCTCTTTGCCTCAGAATTGATGTGTGTTTACTTCAGACACCCAGCAGGACTGTCTCAGGACTGTTCTGTCTTTTGAGCCAGTAGTTGGTTATATTGTATTTTTTTTGCCTTATGCTTTAGCCGGTGTGCATTTGTATATTTCTGTCCAGTCTGTGCATCATTAGTGTTTCTGTGGTAGTCAGTCTTTTCTGTACTTTCTGTACACTTTCCCTGTTTCCTGTCAGTGATAGTCAGCCCCAAGGTTCTAGCGTGGGGCCGTTCTTATTAGGACGTCTACCCTGCCTTCAGCCAGGGGTCTTCGCATCTTCCTGCTTAGTTGAGGGCAAGTTACCCATCTAAGTTTTCCATGCTTTGATACTTTTGACCACTGGGGTCAGCTGCCAGCCATACCAGGTTTGGTCTAAAAACCAGGTTTGGTTGGTTAGCACAGTGGGTCCTCACCCAGAGCCCTAACAGGTAGAATTCTGTTGGTATCCATTTCAAATGGTTGAATTTAAAAAGTTGCTTTAAATGTGGCGAAAATAGATGCAGTTTATGCAGTGATATTAGGGTGGTTTCACATCTGCGTTGGAACGTCTGGTCGGACGTTCCCTCACTAATCCAGCACAAAACACCAAAGTGTCGCAGCTAGAGATGAGCGAGCACCAAAATGCTCAGGTGCTCGTTACTCGAGTCAAACTTTCAGTGATGCTCGAGAGTTCGTTTCGAGTAACGAACCCCATTGAAGTCAATGGGCGACTCGAGCATTTTTGTATATCGCCGATGCTCGCTAAGGTTTTCATTTGTGAAAACCTGGGAAATTCAAGAAAGTGATGGGAACGACACAGAAACGGATAGGGCAGGCGAGGGGCTACATGTTGGGCTGCATCTCAAGTTCCCAGGTCCCACTATTAAGCCACAATAGTGGCAAGAGTGAGACCCCCCCCCCCCCCCGCACTGTCAGCATAAAGATCGTTCTCCTCTGCCACAGCTGTAACAGGAAGAACGATGTTAGCCCATTGAATTCAATGGAGCCGGCAATACAGCCGGCTCCCTTGAAAGCAATGGGCTGTTGGCGATCGCGGGATGAATTGTCGGGAAGGGCTTAAATATATAAGCCCTTCCCTGCAATTCATCCAGAAATGTGTAAAAAAAAAATAATATATATATATACTCACCTGGTCCCGGCAGACGGAGTTCAGCAATCAGATTGGTCCCTGCGCTGAGCCAATGAGAGGCAGCAGTCACTCACCCATTCATGAATTCATGAATGGATGTGTGAGTGAGATCTGCCTCTGATTGGTAAGGCTGTGACCAATCAGAGGCAGCTCATTCAGCAGGCGGGGATTTTAAATCCCCGGCTGCTGAATACTACTCACAGCTGTTCAGAGCAGTTCAGGAGGACTGCCACCGGCCGCGCTGAACTCCGTCTGCCGGGACCAGGTGAGTATATATATATTTTTTATTTTTACACATTTCTGGATGAATTGCAGGGAAGGGCTTATATATTTAAGCCCTTCGACAATTCATCCCGCGATCGCCGGCAGCCCATTGCTTTCAATGGAGCCAGCTGTATTGCCGGCTCCATTGAATTCAATGGTCAGTGCTCGTTTAATCGAGACGAGTACCGCGTGGTGCTCGTCTCGAGTAACGAGCATCTCGAGCACCCTAATACTCGAACGAGCATCAAGCTCGGACGAGTATGCTCGCTCATCTCTAGTCGCAGCACTT